>NW_024884722.1:23106170-23332725 GCF_019232065.1 Centrocercus urophasianus
TTTTTTTTTTTTTTTTTTTGTGGAATCACTTTTCTGAGAAGAACTGCTCTTTGATATCTGTGATAGTTTGCTGTTCCGATCTGTCATGTTGCAGACTCTTTCTGCTAAGGTGTTTATAAAGCATCGTTAAGTGATTGTAAACACAGCAGAGAAAGCTGAGGCCATTTTTTAATCAAAAGAAATGTTGCAGGATTGCCAGTATTTTTATTTTTTCTATAGATCCTCTTGTTTTGTTGCTTTACCTTTGATTGCCTCCTTGCTAGGCTGTGAACAGACCAGACCATGGGGCAGGCTGTGGAGAGCTGTGCTATGAGCAGGCTGGACCATGGCATGGGCAGGCTGTGCAGCACGGGCCCAGACTGCCTTTCTGAAGTGAGCAGCAGGGGAGGAAGTGGCTGCACACCACAAGGGCTGGCAGGAAAAGGCTGATGCTGGGCTGACCGCTGCTCCAACTGCCAGTTCTCCCTCTGGGGAAGAGAAAAAATGGTCATATCTGCTTTCTGTTTGTGTGTTGTTGTTTCTTTGATACTGTCAAATGCTTTGTGCCAGAGGTTTTCTTGAAATCACCTACACTGTCGCACAAGTTGAAATGTGATGCTTATTTAAAAATTGATGTAATTCTAAACTCAGGGAGGTATGTGGGAAAGGTGGTTGGTGGTGGAAGGAACCAGGGACAGGCAGAGCTGTAGGTCAGGGCTCCAGACGTAAACAAAATCATTAAAACAAAGCAACCAAACAATCAAACCAAGGATCTCTTGTATCCTACTAACTCCCATCGGTGAACTACTGCTCTCATTGCTGCCTGCCTCAGTTTCCATGTCTGCAGGGGGGGGGAGGATGATTGCTCCTCTTCCAAGCAAGAGCAAGATGTTGAGCAGCTGGCTAACCTGGGCAGTTAGCACTGCTGCAGTTGGGGATGCCATCAGAAGTAAACACAACTTTGTCACCCCTGTCTGAAGCTCAACTCCTCCAAGTAGATGTATGGCTAGGTACAGCCAGTCCAGCTCAGGTACAGTCACCCCATACAGGTGCAGCCACTCCATACAGATACAGCCCCTCAAAGGTACAGCCACCCCATGCAGGTGCAGCCCCACATAGGTTTCCTGGCTGAGCGCTGCCTTGCCAGGTGCCACCAGCACTGCTCCACTGCAGCATCGGCTCTGGCCGCTAATTAGTGTGCCTAGTTTGATGGATTTAGTCAACAGCATTCAGCAAACAGGGGAGGGGGGAAGCAAGTGTGTAAGATTTTCCAAATCTAAAGACTTTTCAGCCTCAGTGACCGTAATGGTTTGTTATGCAGGCTTGGACAAGTGTTGCTTCCAATTAATTGATCAAGGGGATTTATTTTCTTATTTTGGCTGAGTGCCAGAGGCAGAGGCTTTGTCCTGGCGTTTTAAGCACCACCCCTCCTTGCAAGTTTGAAATGTGAGCTGCCTGCTTTTTTTTTTTTTTTTGCTTTTTTTTTTTTTTCCTCCTCTCTCTCTGTCTCTCTCGCTCTCCCTCTCCCTTCTGGCAAAGTGGCTGTGGTTGCATGTGTGTGTGTGTGTGTGTGCATGTGTGCGTGCGTGTGTATGAGTATGAGAGGAGGAGGGAGAGGTGTAATGGGAAGGCAAGAGATGGATCACTAGAGGCAGAAAAGAAAACCATCAATATCAGTAACATGCAGCTGAGGTGAGATTTTCTGAGTGTTTGATTTTTCTTAAAACCCTTTCAGAAGATTTAAAGCAGCCTTTTTCCATGCCGTCTGCCAAAGATGTACTCCTAAGCAATGTCATATGGATGCTTACATGTATATTGCTGTTTTAGGTCTGCTCGCGTATGTGTGAAGTTTTAAAGCTTAACCTGATTCTCTTTATTGTCTCTAGAGGGTTGTAGCTCGAGCACAAATAGCCTGTTGGCAAGTACGGTATGAGCCCATTAGCAAGACTCCATCTGTGATTGGTTTTGCCTGGAAACCGGGAGACAAGCAATGAATAATTGATGTGTGTTGTGCAGTAGCTGGACAGGCAAAGAGAGAGAGAGGGAGAAACAGAGCAGGGTGCCCTCAGAGGGGGGAGAGAGAACAAGCTTGAAAATAGCTACTGGCTGCCTTGTGCCGAGATTAAGGCAACCCCGGCTGCCTTTGTTCTGCACTGGCTGGTTCCTGCCTAGAAGTGCTTTCAGACATATGTGGCCTTTTTCTGCAGCAGAAGAGAGGCAGCAAAAAGCAGAGGAGGGGGAGCAGAGGAGGACTAGTTTTCTGAATGAAAGATAACTTGTGGGTAAGTTGGTTTCTTGGGGGGGCGGGTGTGTGTGTGTGTGTGTGTGTGTGCGTGCGCGCCAGCCTGCCTGAGTGTGTGTGTGTGCGTGTGGCAGCGCGGGTGATTGTGGGTAAGGCAGTGCTGCATGTTGTCAGAAGGAAACAGCAGCACCAGGGGATGAAAGGCAGCTTCAGGAGGAAACTGGGACAGATTTGCATACAGTTACTGCTCATTGTGTGTGCCCCTATGAGGCTTGGGGATGTGTGAAGGAAATGCACATCTGGCTCATTTAACTGGCATTTATGATATTCTTATTTTAGAAGGTAAAATGTGTGATTTTTTTTTTTTGCATGAGAATCTTTATTTTACCTGCAGTCATAAAGCCAAAATGCAACAGCACTCATCAGTGGCATTTTCTTCAACTTTAGCCTGCATGGTGCTGTCAGAACATGACGTGCTGTTCTGTGAGCGGCAGCAACAGCGGTGCTGCCACCATTTCATTTTCACTGTCTTATGAAGACCTTGTCATGCATAACTCACAAACAGTGTGTGTCTGTCGCAACTGCGTTCAAAGACGGCTCCCAAGAAGTGTGCGTGTCAGCGGTAGTCTCGGTATTTGAGATGACAAGTTTCTTGCCCCTTGTGTTTGCCAGTAATGTCTTTTTAATTTATTTGCCTGTGTGAAAGCTGAAGAGATTACTGTATTTGCATGTGGCCTTAAGAGTTTTCAGAAAGTTTAAAACTCACAGTGGAATTTTAGACTGCTAAGTGGTGCAGAGGGTGGTGGGTTGTTTTTTGTTTGAGTTACAAGAATTAAAGCGAGCACCTGAATAAGATGGCATAGATTAAGGTACAGCAAAAATTAAACTCAACAGATTTACACATCTTGAGCAGTTGGAACTCTGCTGTTTACATCCAGCAAATATCAGCAGCATGGCTTGTTGGGGGAAAATTTGCTGTTCTGCTTCCTGGCTCCCCATCGGTAAAACTGCAGCACAAAGTGAAATAGACTTTGTCTAAAACAGCATCGGAATTCAGTGTCAGTGAAGTCACTGTCAGAACTTGTCATTAAAACTTGCATGGACTTCACAAACTACCTTGACTATGTTCAGGTGAGCCCTTGCTAAGATCTGGCCGAAAATCCCGTAGTATCTGTTGACTTTGGATCAAATGCTTCATCCAGACAGAGGTGACTGGCTGAACTGGCCAAATTGAATCCTTGTTTTGGGCAACTCATCTTGGCTCAGAGAACAGCAGAAGATGGTGACTGTTGTGCAGATCTGGAAGAGTGAGAAGTTACTGTAGAGACGATTTCTTTTAAAAAGCCTCAGTAGGGCTGTGCTAACCAGGTGAATAGGCTGGGATGACTTAAGAGAAACAGTTGGCATGGCCCAAACACGGCCTGGAAATGGAAGTACGTAAAATTAAGGCCCGGTTAAATTTACCCTAAGTTACTTGTGATTTCCTTTTTTTCCTTGAGTTAGAACTTTATTGCAGCTATGTTGGTAAATAAAGTAGTTATCAGTGACTACCTAAAATGCAGAAAAGTAGAAGCTCTTCTCAGCTGCACAAACATGTTTCCTCTGCCTTCTTACCTGTCAGCTTAGCAGAATCTTGTTCCTCTTTTTGCTAACTATTTAAATGAAAATGGAAGTTAAACTAGAGTAGAACTAAGAACAAAAGTTTGTTTTAAGTAAATTTCCATCAGAAGAGTTCAATCAGTGACAGATAAGCTTGATTCTAAGCTAGCACGAGACTATTACCAAAGGCTCGGTTTTGAAATTAGGATGGAATTTTTGACTTCAAAAAAAAAAAAAAAAGTACATAACTCCTTTCTGGAGAACCCCTCTGAAAATCTTTGGGTAAATATATCTGCAAATACAGGGATGTTTCACAAGTAAGGAAGCTTCCTGAATGGGCAAGGGGCAGTTTTGTAATAGCAATTGAAAACATTGATTGTAAGAGTGGTTTAAAACTTAGTCTTAAGCATCTAACTTTGCTTAGATTTGTGGTAGAATGGGTATTAATGTCAAATCTCTGTGTATTGGAGTCTCAGCAAACCTGACAGTAATATTGCTGCGTTCATACTTCAGAGAAACCCTTATTTGTGTTGCCTGTGCAGATGTTTAGTCCGGGAGCACTTGTGCTGGATGTGCCGTTGACACCCAAGAAAGGAGAATCCCAAGAAAGGAGAATCCCCCTACAACACAGAAAAGCTGTTGGTTACAAATAAAAAAATACAAGCGTTCAAACTAACAATGAGAAAATTATGAATAGCGGGTACTTTGGGCTTAGTTAATAAAATAATTTGTTGCTGTAACAGGTACAGTTTTAATTACAGTGTGATACTTCAGAGAGAGGGGTCTAACAAGGTAGGCTTTCTGTTACCATAAAGGTTAGTATAGCCATTAGACTAACAGTCACTGAATCCAGCTCAACTCCCAGCCCACGCCCCCAGAACGCCAGCAATTACTGGATGTGTAACTCAGCCAAATGAGTCGTGTTTTTCTATGTCCCCAGCTAAACTTATGACACAGAAGTTCCCATGCTAGCTTCAGCTGTCACTGGGGCTGTGATGATGCAAGGCTGCTTGGCTGCTGTTGTCATATTTCCTCCTAATCAAGGGTATTAGTGATCAACAGCGGCAAGAAATCTTAGTAGTGGACTGCCAACAGGAAACTGTCACTCTATGGGATTTTACAATTGTAATGTCTCTTTTCTCTCATGGCAAAAGAAAACGGAGCATTATGTTTAACACCAAGAGTGAAAGCTAGCTAGCTTTCTTAGCTATAGCTAGCTAAACAACAAAAACTTGATCATGTGGAACACTGCTAAAATTAAGTGATGTTCCGGAGATCTCAGTGAAGAAGCTCTCTGCTTTTGTTCCTCTCAACATAAGAGGAGAGACTGCCACAGAAAATAACTTCCTCTGAGGCTTTGCAGAGCACAGAGGAAGTCACTGTCACAGGCTCCCCACGAGACCACCTGTTGTCAGGCAACAGCAAGGCTTCCCCCAGTGCTGCATAGCCATCACTGATGGCAGAGCAGTTCGGAGGGGTTCGGGCTGGAGCTGGAGGACCTGACCTGGGTACCAGAAGGAAGCAGAGCCACGCAGATGGCTGAGCAAGCTGAGTGGGTGGTCTGTACCTTGAGTACCTTGCAGGGTACAGCATACAATGCAGCATAGACATATCCTGAAGGTTTAAAAAGCAGTGCTGCAACAAACTTCCCTGCTGTCAGTCCTGTGAATTTGCTAGTTGGTTTGCCTGGTGTTGCTTTTTCAGAATAGACAAGAAAGGGCTTTGATGAAACACTAGCATCAGTACAGTGAAACATCTGTTTTACTGTAGTGTGAAGTTACTGGTTGGTTGTTTCCAGTGACCAAAACAAGCAGTTCCTTATAAAAATAGAAAAAAGTTAATGCATTGGAAAACTACATATCTCTTGATTCTCCTAACAGCAGGATTCAGGGACAGAAATTCCACCTGGCATACCTGCTTACAAAGTGCTTTAGCAAAAGGGTGTTTAGGTGTATAAAATACCAGTTCAGGGAGTAACTTGGTGGTGTTGCGTGAGTATATTAGAAAGCTCAGCACTCCACCCCTCCCCTTCCACTAAGTTCTCCTAGGCGCAAGGTGCACCTTTAGAGAAACAGGGTTATTCACCAAAACAGTGTCAAGGATAAATCTTAGGACACGTTAGGTTAGTGCCAAGCTTAATGGGGGGAAGAAAATGGAGATGATCTCTGCCACCTGCCTGATGGTTGCTCCTCTCTGCGGGCCAGGAAAGCATCCGTGGGTCTGGCTGAAAGGCAGGCTGGAAGGCCTCTGAAGACAAATAATCTTGCTCAGAACAATTTGAATTGCCCCCCCAAAAAAATTTAAATGGAAATGTAAAAGGTTGAGCTGGCTTTCAAAATAGAATGTATGTTTCAATAATTATCAGAAGTTACACAAATGCAGAATAAAACAAAGCAGTAATAGCTTTTAAGGCATAGAGAAGAGTGTGTATCCATTCATCATAAATGAGAGAGCAGCCAGCCAGTCTGGCACGTACATAGGCTGTTTCCCTGACAATTCAGTATAGAGACAAGAGAAGCTCAGAATGAACACAGACCAATTATTTTCTGCGCTTTTAATTGGAAGTTTCCTTAAGGATTTTCTCTTTATCAAGCCAAGACATAGAATGAGTGACCTTGGGACAGTAATCACTAAAGCAGTGTGGAAGGCTGCCACTCAATCTACCCATAATAGGTATCTAGTTGTTGACTTGGATCGTTCTCAAATGTCCTGCATCCTCTGGAATGTTACTGGTCTTATTCTGAGTTTGTTGGGGCTCATTCTGATGATACTAATCCAATGCAACCAGTGCCAGTTTTATCTATCCCAGAAAGAAAGTTAATTTTATTCTCAGTTATCTTTATTGGTACCCAATAACATGTTCAGACACCCAGCTAATCTCCTAAGTCTTGTTCTTTATTGTAACTGAAGTACAGCTCTCATCTGTCTGATGAAGAACCTCTTATGTTCGTTTATCAACTTCTAATTCCACTAACTGAATTTGCTTATTAACATTTGGTGCCTTCTGTACCTCCTGAGTTCTTCTTGAATCCCTTCAGTTTTAGACGAGAGGCAAACTGGACTCTCAGAAATCCCGGAAGCAGACAAAAACATACAATTGTTGGTAAATGCAAGCTTGTTAGAATTAGATTTCAGTATAATATTGTAATACCTGGATGGGTTCCTTTTTTTTTTTTTTCTTTTTCTTTTTTTACGCTTGTTATTAAAAAATACTTGTACTGGATTTTTAAAATCTGACCTACCTTGGTTATAAATGAAGCTGGTAGAGAGAAACTTAATGGAAGCAGAACTAGGACAACTTGGAATGCTCATAAAAATCACTCCTTGACGTGTTCTTGGGGTATCTTTTCTTACTCAAGTCCAGAAGGATAACAAAGACTGCTCATAGAAGGTTGCCATATGCCTGTTTTCAATGCAGAGCTCTGCTCCTTACCAACCTCTGCTTTAGTGGTTTAATACGTTCAACAGTTTATTAACAAGAAATTGCATTGCTAGGTAGGAGGAAAACAAAAAAAATCCTGTTCTGCATAAACTCTTGTTTATCTATTTACTGTTAATATCTAAGAAGGATGTTAACAGTACTGTTACTTCTACTGTCTTATGTACTGACACTGTTCAGCTGTTTAAGAAAGTTGAGTATTTCAAGCATTGCCCTAACATGGAGGCTTTTGGAGGAGCCTGTCATGATTTACTTATGCATACAGATTGCAGTGGCTTATGTAGCCTTGATCCTGCTTGATCTGCCAAAGGTATTTGCTTCTATTGATCACAGGCTGTTATTTGACTGCCTTGAGCAGCTTGTAGGTCTCCGTGGTTCTCTTAGCGAGGTCTGCTACTGATATTTCTCAACATTCTCATTTTGTTGCTGTCAATTGATTTAACTCCAGCCTTGCTGCTCAGACAGCAGATGTGACAGAGGTTGTATCATACCCTTTGTTGCTTTTTGGTATGTTTGGTAATACCTTAGTGAATTCTGCAGCTGTAACTGGGGCTCCATCCAAGTTTGGCTGTTGGCTCTGATTCATAATGCACGATTGCCAGTGTGCATAGCTGTCATGTTTGGTTGTAAGTGAGTAAAGGTTCCTCCCATCCTAGGTGCAGTAATATCTATTGGTGATTTCCAAATAGCATATTTTTGGAACTAAGCATCAACTCTTCATGTTTGTACTTACCTTTGCATTCATGTGCACTCTTACTGCTTTTCCAGTAATAAGGCAAATGAGAGGTTAGAAATTTCTCAACCACATTGTCTTCCTTAAGGTGGACAGGCATTGTAAGACTGTCCTGTTAAATGGCTATGAATGCTTTCTAACTGTTCCCCAGGGTGAAAATACTGTAGTTTTTTAGTTGACTGATTTACTTGAAAAATCCCTTAAGGTGACTATCCAAAGTAATTTGTGGATGTCAAGAAATACGTGCTGTTAGAGAGAAATCAGATTGGAATCAAGTTAAAAACAGAAATAGTCATGTACACTTTCATATGGCCTTAGTCCATTAGGAATCAGAGATCTTAATCATTTTCATAAATGACTTTATTGTTCTTGTGTATACCTCTTAGCGCTTAGAAAAATAGAAATATTTAAGTATTTGTCCTAATATGAGGATGACCTTTTCAACATGCAGTTAAGCTTCTGTCTGTTATTTGTGGCCCCTCGTATCATTTTCAAAAAGAAAGAGCCCTGCAGAGTATGTTTGATCAAAGAGATGAGTTATCCAGTGGATGGATTTTTAAAGCGATATTTGGGATGATGAATTATGGGGACTTGAAGGAATAAGCATAATATACCATGACCAACTGTTTTCACCATTTGATATAGACACTTCTAAATTTAGCAAGACTGGGATGCTGGCTGTATGAGTCACCTGATACTCAGGAAGTTTCATTGTCTTTCTATTTACAAAAAAATGTCAGGGAGAGATTTATTCTCTCATCAAGAGAGTTTTGGACTTGGGAAATTACTTGATCCTTATTACATAATGACCTAAATCTTGGATTTTGTATTTTGCAGTAAGCAGCACAGAGGACACCATTTATAATTTCAACTAAGAGTTGATTATAAGAGATAAAGGAAGTTTTTAAGTCCCATCTTAAGTGTTGGCTTAAAATGGTTCACTTGAAGCATTCACAAATTATGTTGAAGAGTCACAGGTGTCCTTTGTGTTAAATGCCTGTAATCTAAAATGTTATAGAGAGCTAAATGATTTATTGATGTCTTTTTCTGAGGCATTTACCTGCATCTGTAGCCAGCCCATTCCATTTATTTTGGCTCACTGACAAATTAGCAAGCTATTTGTATGTCAGATTTGGTCAGTAGTCAACTCCCTCCCCCCTTAGATATTGAACAGCTTTTAATTCAATTGTTTGCAATGGTGGCAGGTTGTTAACCACATAGATGTCAGTCAGAGGAGTTCAATTTTTATTTAAAAAGCAACAACAACAACAACTGATAATTTATTAGTGAATATCCTCATAGTGCTATATAAAAGAGAGTATGCCAAAGAGCTACAAGCCTTTTCCATACGCAGGCTATAAGTTCTGTAAACAACTTCTGTGTTATACCTTTCTTTCTGTTGATTGCAATGTGAAATATTAGTTTTTATGCTCTCTGGTTAAGGCCATTGTTATCGTAACTAGACACCTTTAAGAACAGGGCACTCTAAATTGCATTTCCAAGTTAGAACTGCTAACTCAATGTGTTGCATAAATACTTGCTTTCCCAAAGCGTGATTGGCCACCTGCAGTTATTCTCGAATAAGTTTTGAGGGGGATTTAGGAGAAAATTGTGATCTTGATAATTTGTTTTAACTGTTGGCTCTCATTGCCATCACTGTGAGCATGTGAGTGTAATTCTCCAAGTATTCTCCAAATGCTGTAGCTGATGTTGTGCCGTTGCCTGATGTCTGTGCCCACTGCCGGGACGTGTGTGGGTCCAAATGCACTGCCTCTCTTGGAGCCTGCTGGCAGAAGACCTCTAAAATCTACTGTATAAGTAGGTCTGCTGAACCTGCCCAAATTATTTAATCCAGTCTTACACTGTATAAATAATAAATTGACTTTGGTAAATAAAGGCAGTTTTCACAGCATGTGAATGCGCCCAGTTCTGGCCATCCTGCATGCCTCGTTCTTCTGGAATTTCCAGTGACCGCTGCTGGTGAAAGACCCAACTACTTTCTTCTCTGAAGCAGCCCCATGTTTGCTAGTTAACGCTGCTGCCATTGTACCACTTGAAATGCTTTATGGCCTTACATCTACTTAACCTTTAATGTTTTCTGTCAACATCTATCATGACCTGGTGGCCTATAGTTAGTAAAATGTGCCCTTGCAGGCTGCCAGATACTGTAATAGAATTAGGCCTTTAAAATTATCAAACCTGTCAGAGGGGCTTATAATCCTGTAAGAGCTTTAAGTGGTTTCTTACCTCCACTTGAACACGCATTTGACCTAGTTGAAGTGTACTTTCTTGCTTGTTTTTCTTTTACTTCCTGGTAATATTTTAGAAACTGCAAAAACTAATTGATTTTCTCACCATACGTGTAAGGAAAAATGTGGAATCTCCTCGGTTCCATCTCAGTTGTCTTTTCTGGCTTTTTTTTTTTTTTCCTCTCTTGTATCTTTAGTGCTCTCATTAAGCTCTGCAGCTATTTTCAGTGGGAACTTGCTCCCTTAAGCAAGCAGTCAGGACATGTCACTGTATGCATCTGTCAGTCAGTGGGCACCATGCAATGACATGAGCTGAAAGGGAATGTCAGTCTTCTTTGTGAGGGCTCTGCAGTCAGTTCAGTGCTCAAAGAAGGTGCTGCTCTGACAACCTTGGAAACGAGCAAGGTCTGCAAGGATGGTAACACTGTGCAGGTGTGTGATTTTACCACTTCTGCAGCTTGTCCTGAGCATCTGAAGATAGCACTGGAGATAGTGATATTTTTTACTGGTCAGTTCTCAGATGGAATGCCGAAAGGTGTTGTAGTACCTCCGTTGTCTCCCTGTGACTATAACATGGTGCCCTGTGGCCATTAACACCATCAGAAATTCTGTAACATTTATTACTCGAGGGAAATTACATGTGTCATAGCCAAAAGAAACTGAAAAGTGCCGGAGAAGCAATTTGACCAGTTTTGTATGCAGTCCATAGTGGAGTTTGGCAAGTCCCCTTATCTGAGCCTGCGTGCTGAGTCCCTGCTCAGGGCGGTCTCTGGTTTCTGTGAGGCTGCTGCATCTGATCTATTCACTTCCAATTATTGCAAGTTGTTAATACTGCTTTATTTGCTTAAAAGGTAATTCAACTTTGGCTTCTGAAGTAGTGCTGACTCAGTCTTTAAACATCATCAGGGTGACTTAAGGTAAGGGAAGAGAAGAAAGCTAATGAAGTGCTGCTGTTAAAAGTCTTTCGTTTGAGACCTTACATGTAACTGATAGAGGGAAATGCACTGCAGCTATTTCATTTACAAGGAAAAGACCTATTACAGAGATTTTTACACCTCTGTTGTTCTCAAATAGCACAATCAAGCAATGTAAGAGCAGCTACCAAAGACAGCTACCAAAAGCAGTTACACTCTATACTAAATACTGAGATAGAATGCTCCAAAATCCTAAACTGTTAAAAGTTATAGTTGTGTTTTCCTTTGATTTGGTATACAAATCCCAAGAATATCCCAGAATATACCAGCCCTCCTGGCAAGAAGCAGGAATGGAAAGAGATAAGAGTGTGAAATCAGTCATTGGAAGCCCTGGAGATTGTCACGAGATGGACTGTCCCTTGTGATCCAAGAGCTTGAGTATATTGATGGGTAATATTTTTACTTCCTGACAGTCTAGTGAATGATCTCATCAGCTGTTGCTAGCAGATGCAAAAGTGATGAGCTTGTGTAGCAAGCCAGACATTACACTGTTTTCTGTTCTTGTCTTGGGAACGAGTGACAGACATGTCACTGACAGTTTTCTTTTTGAATAAAACTGTCCTCAGTGTTTTGGAAGGGTTCGAAGTGGAGCAGAATTAATGGCTTGGTTGAGAGAGAGGGCTCTGCTCAAGCAGCAGTACCCCATTGGGTAAAGTTTAAGATGCTTTCTTGCTTCAAGGAAACGGTGTTTTGAAGGCTGTATTGCAGTGTTAAGTGGAAGTACCTCAACTGTTATTATTTCTACTGTCATGGCAAAGATATGAAAGAAGCTTGAAAAAAATGGGGAACAATGGACAACTCTTTCCAATATCTCACTGTTGTCTGTTTATTCAGATCACAAGGTACTCAGATACTCTGTAACGTGTTTATTTTTCTGCGAGGAAAGAATAGTTCCTGCGATCAGACAAACAGCTTTCCGCAGTGCCAGATTGATCAGTCCTGATTCGCTGCTGTGTTCTTAGCGTCAAGTCACATAAAGCAAATGCAGATCATTGGAAAATGGGACCTCTGTCAGTGCTTAGATTGTTTCATCCTCTGTGTTGATTCCCAGTTGTAATGGCTTCTGTTACTGGTATGTTTTAATCTGAGCTTTCTACTTCTCAGTTACAAATGTCTCTCCTGTAGCTAGAGCACATGTGCCCAACCCATGTGAACACTTGCCTACTTGATCCCGATTAACAGGGTGATACTTGAAATGTGCATTTGGTTTTCCAGCCATTTAATCAATTTGAGGATGTACAAATTATAAAAGGTGTCAGAATGGCCCAAAGCAAATTGAAATGAGAGAAGAAAGAAGTCTAATCATGGAATAATAGTGCATGCGAGTTGAACAGTCTCTGATCTTAGTGTTGTCCCAAATAGTAGCCTGTGTATTTCCTCTGCAGCTTCATTCTGCCTATTTTCAATGCTGTTTAGCATACGATGGCACTTCTCCCTAACACTGCCTCCCTTCTTGTATCTGTGCCTGCATTTGTACAGTAGCCTGACTGTCAAAATGTCTGTCTTACTGCAGTATGAAGGTTATGTCTTACTGCGGAAGTATTATTTATTATTCACTGTCTTTACACTGAAATGTCTTTGTATTTGTTGATCTTCACAAAGCATATCAAAGAGTTGCTAATTTTTCAAAAATCTCACTTTAAAAATCTCTTGTTACCTTAAACTGAAGGATAATTGTGGATCTCAGTTTTCTATCAGTGGAATCACCATAAGCCACCCTTCTAATTTGTGCCATTTCAAGATGATGTGCAGTTTCACACACAGTATTTGGCAATTTTTCCTAAGTCATCTTCAGAGACCTTCAGATTGTTAGCAGACTAAGGCATTTTTGAAATTTTTTACCAGTAGCCACCATCTAAAACTAGACCTTACAGTTGAGTTTTCCCTTATGTATTTTCATTGTTTGCCTAATCTGTTTTGAGATCAGTTTTGCATGAATTGAGTACCCTAGGGGTAAGAATCTGAGTGGTTCTCTCCAGAAGCTTCTGCTGCAGATTTCATTGATGATTAAGATACTTCTAGCCTGTCCTTAACTCCCCTTTTTCGTTGTAATTGCACTAGAGATTGAAGATTGTGTAGTAATATCCAGATATACCAGTATTGACTCAAACAGCAAAATAATCGATAATCAGATTTCCTCCAGTGATGGTAATTTCTCTCTCAAAAGCTGGAAGGTACCTCTGCCTTTGGAAGACAGAGAAGGACTGTGTTGTGGAGATGGGAAAAGAGAAAAGAGAGTAGAGGGATTACTGAACCAAGCATTCTTTGGTAACTATGGAATTGATAAGTTTTAAAATTGTAATTAAATTTTGGCTGCTATAAATTAGCAATCAGTCTGTTTGCGTTATACAACCTCTTTACATTTTCCAACAGGCCTGCCTACCCTTCCATTTTCATAAGCTGAGCTCTGAAAATTTACCTGTCTTCCACTGAACTTACATGTTGTGTGATGTGAGAGGCCTTCACCTTTTGGAGACAGTGTTACTGGCTTTCAGGGATCTCTCTGAAACCTGGAAGGTATTAAGATGCAACGACAGGGAATTTTCAGCAATGAGAAAGAAATCACCTGAAGTAAGATCTTAGACATAAAACTTGTGTGAGCATGGAAATGTTAAGGGCTGTGGTTATTTACAATTCTCAGTACAGACAAAAGTGCTCAGGTACGTACAGTTCTACAGCAAAAGTGTCATTTTGCTGATACAGCTTGTTTCACCCGAGGTATTAGTATAAGCTATAAACTAGCAAAATCACTTTTCTTTGCTGATACAAACTGTATTTGCAATGGGCATGTATATCAAGCTTTTCGAGGGTGATTTTACTGGCAGAATATCTCCTGAAGTGGTCACAAGGAATGGCAAATTTAAGAAACGTGGCCCTGACAGAGTCTTTTACTCTGTAGTTATCTCATACTGCATATTCAAACACAGATTGTTCCTTAAGTTAGTCTTTGTAGGGAGTTTGAAAACATACTGTACATGATAGTTTGTGGTTAGCTGAGGTGCACGTTCTAGCACGTTTATTTTCAGAGGCTCTCCAATGGGTATTTTTCAGTAAATCCCTAGAAACTGTCCTCCTCCCCATAGCATCACTTTTCTTTTAGTTTTTGCATCCATGAATGCCAGTAAACAAACTCAATCTACAAATTCTGTAGGGAAAAAAGGCTGGCATGTAAAGATTGGTGAGCAATTGAGCTGCAGCAGGATGTCATACATCCATGAGATTCTCCTTGTCATTATGGAATTGCATAAATAAATCTTCACTCCTCAGGAGTCATTTTTGGGATCAGTCTGATTCAAACCTATATGTAATCTGGAGGTTTCAGTCCAGAAGGACTTTTATTTTGAGTTTCTGATTCAGTCAGCTATCAAATAAATGATTAACCTAATTTAAATGTGTTTCATCTTTTATATTCTTCACTGAAGTTTGGTTGCCCCAAACTATTGACCAAAAGGCATATAAAGCTCTTTTGCTATTTCAGCAACATCAGCTTTGTTTGATTTTTGCGTGATAATTTTCTGAAGAAGCGGTTTAGCCTGGTTTCACTATAAAAATACTCAACTCTCACTGAGTAAAAACTCTTTTTCATGTATTCCCAAGGCTGCTTGGTGTTTTTTGCTCTTCCATGCAGCGACCTACCCTTCGGAAAGAAACTGCGATTTGCCAGAGCTATGAATAGTTGCAACTTGAGCAACTTTTGTCTAAACCACATCAGTGAGCCTTTTGTAAATGAATTAGAATACAGTTATGCCTTTTACACCAAAATTGATGCGGTCCATTTTTCTAGCTAAATAGTGTCTAACTGTATTTGGAAGATCTGTTCAAAGATAAATGTTGCTGCTGGTCATCTTCTTCCAGTGTTACTTCTCCTCCCAGGAAATCTGATTGTTCTTTTTTCTACTTATCTTTTAAGTTTTGACAGATACCCAGTATTTGGATCAAATGACAATAATGTGGGACAGCTTTTCTCCATGTGTTGGCAGTTTAAGCATAATAGCTCGTTCTGGCACTTGGTAGTCTCTTGTCCGGAATGTCGTGTTTAGCCTTTTTTAATACCTTGTTAATCCACAAGTGATGTTCTACTGATGTTACAGTTCAGTGAATCTAAAATGAGAAATGAGAAATTAGTGGTAGACCAACCCGTTGCTCAAGGCACGGCTAGAATTCATCTTGGCATGGAGACAATTTGCCAAGCAGCTTACTTTTTCTACCTGAGGAAACCTGTGCTGAACTCAGAACCAGAGTATTTGTCAGCTCTCGTTCCTGCACAGTGTGCTTACAGGCAGGAGCTATGGCTTCTGCCAACTTACTTTGGTTTTTTTGCTATATTTCACTATTTTGCTTTCTGATTACTTGAAATAGCAATTTAGTATAAAAACAGTTTAATCAATAATTTGTGTTTTGTTTCTCAATAATTAGAGAATTCAGCTGTTTCATAAACCAAGTTATCTGATTTCTCTTAATGACTATGAAAAGTTACTATGTCCTTGAAATAGAAAAGGTGTAAGAATTTACATTCAGATGAAACCGTAAGACTGCACTCCTACAGAAAGCCCGGGGCAAGTGAAACGTACACCAGCCTTGGATTTGCCATGTGCGTATTTTGACTCTGCTGGGTCCAAGTCAGCCAGTGCCATCAGTCCTGATCCCCATGCACAGATTCACTGAAATTACTGTCTTTCTCCCTAAGAAGATAATGTTTTTTTCTCTCTGCAGAGGGATTGGGTGTGCCAGTAGGGAAGAAAGAAATCACGCTGTCTGTTTCTGCTGTGTAACTTGAGGTGCTGATAGTAATCCAATTCCAAAATAAAGGCAGCTGAATAAACAGCTATATGGCCAAACCCATAGGCAGGATAGCTGACATCCATGAACATGGGAATAACAACATGCAGAACACAGAGCCCTGTGAGCTGCTTGCACTGAGGAGCATGGTGAGGAAGAGCTCCCCAAGCTACAGGGGGTACTAGGTACAGGGAAGCTCCAGTGTCTAAATAGCAGTACACAACTTCAGATGCACTTTTTGCTTTACAGGCTTACACTTGACATCAGTGTATATGGTTCAATGTGAAAAGCTGAGCTGACAGTAAACTTCGTAGAACTGAAACATTATGTGAAATAAAAATTGTTAGTCTGGCATTTAGAAGCAATTTTTGCAGATTTCCCTTGTGGTGGGGGGCGGCTGGCCAGTACCATGCTGGGTCTGTGTGCAACTGGGTGAGTGTGTTTAGCCACTGTGCTCCTGCCAGCTGTGCCCATGTGGGCGCATGTGCTATCGCAGGATCTCCAGCACCATACATTCCTTGTCTTTAAATAGTTAGGGCACATGTGAAGAGCAGAATGCTATAAGCAGGGAAATGATTCTGAAGAAGAATCAAATGATTCATCTCAACACCAGTGGTCCTAGCCAGTTTATGATGGAATTGAATTAGTACATGCTGTACAATTTCCTTCCTTGTCCCTGTTAGTGGAATGGGATCTTTGATCAGATTATTATCATAGTTTCTGTTTTCTTGTGATTTGTTAGTGTTTGTGATTCCATCATTTTTTATCTTAGTGGATTACATATTGCTTACTAATGTGCTTCAGGAGTGATGCAGATCAGCTCTGCAGGCAGTCTAGGCAGTCTCCTCAGCAGAGAGGCACATACAACTGTTTTTATTTTGTTTAATTTAATTTCACCAGTTCAGACTCACTGAGGTAAATACTTTCTTGAAATGCCTTAGAAAACAATGGAATTAAAAGCATCAAACGTAAACATGAAGGAATTTGCATGAAATTACAGTGAAATGGCAGCTGGAAATGTAATCGTGTAGACAACTACAGTATAGCGATACATCCAAAAGCAGTCACAAGATTTGCTGTTGAGTTACAGAGATTTTATTCACAAAGCTATCAGAAGTGTGTCAGGGTGCTGGTATCCCCTGCAAGTGCTTGACAGTGGGGCTGTGTTCTGCACTCAGAGAGGAGCACTCTTTTCTTACTTCTAAAATTCAGAAATTTGGTTATTCTTTACAAAAGAGCTGCTTGCAGAACAGTGTCTTATTATTATGAATCCAATCTTTTTCTTCTTTTTCTTTATTTGCTAGTTTTATCATGTCTGGCTATAAAATAAACACTGCTCTAAAAGGTGAATGGGATTTTATTCTCATAATTTGCTGCCTGCACTCGACTACCTTTATTTCTTCCCCAACCCTTGGTGTTAATGAACATCAGTTCACAATAGTTTCCTATTCTTGTAATGTGTTTTAGAACAGAGAATCTTAAGATTAAGGAGAATAAATGAGGAACTTTAAAAAGACCTTTTTATAGTTGCTTATCTGAGTTTAATTCCCACCTTGATAACAAATCAAAGGTAAGGATTTATGATGCAAGCCCAGTTCTAGGCCATACTTTCTGTGACTAGTTTTAACTTGATATGTTGCTGCTCATATTTGCACTTCATCTTAAGAAATTAGTAGGAAATAGCATATAATAAATAAGGCATCAGAAGGCAATTTAGCGTACATCTTAGTATCTGTTGCTGGGAAAGCAGAAAAATGGTTCTGCTGGACTGATTCAATGCAATTTTAAAAGGGCAATACTGCACAAGGTCACTGTGAGAAGGTAGAGAAATCCCAGATGAGCTGAGAAAACTGTTGAGTGAATTTTCTACCGGCTTCCCTCCTTAATAACCTGCTGGGTTTTCTAGAGTGAAGCACGAGGGTAAGAGCTGCCCCTTGGCGTGGCCTGCTCAATGAGCTGTGCTGCTTCAATGGCCCAGTCACGTCCTTGTTCCCACTTCAAGGAGCACGTGGATCTGGAGCTAGGGTAGGAACTGAATCCTTGAATTGTCCAAGTGATGGAGAGAGTGTCAGCATTGTTGGCCCTAAAAAAGTAGTTGGAATCCCACCTAGAAGACAAAATCCCATCCTTCCCATTATTACTGCAGGTTTTGCCTTTCTCCTGGGCGTGCTCCAGACTTCACTGGAATTGCTCTCTTTCCTGTACTTCCAATTAGCGAAAGAAAAGCCACTGAGTAAATTCTTTCTTCAATTCATGTGCATTTTAGTTCTGGCGTGATAGCTAGTGACTCTAGATGTTCATTTTGTAACTCAACTTTTAGGTTTAAAATATTGCCTCAGATTTGAAACTGAGCTAAGTGTATTGTCAATGAGACCTGCATGTACTTCTTGTCATTTGGACATATAATTTCTATATATCATAATGTTTCTTTTTCACATTCTATTAATTTTTTATAAGCTTCATCAGAACTGTAAAACACAAGCTGTTTTCATGTAGATGGTTTTTATGGTGACTAAACATTAGAGAAAGGAAAACAAATAAGTGTCCCAACATACACATTGCTTGGAATGAACAGATTGATTTAAAAAGCACTGCTCCAATTCATCGTATAGGCAGCAGTGTTCTATGAATCACTCCTTGTTTTCTGGTCTTCAGTTTGCTAATCCTGAGTTTTCAGGCTTTTGAGTTAAGCTTTTTGCCTTTTTAAGTAACACAAGAATTACATGTGTGTTACTTTCGTTGCAGAGGTAGATGTTGGTTATAATAGAATAATTAGTAAGAGCAATTACTGGTTTTGTGTTTGGTTTTGTTTTTTTTTTTTTAAATTATCATCTTTCATTGCAGAAAATAACTTTTTTCTTTCACTTTTGATCTTAGATGTCACTATGACAAATGCGTACAGCTATTGCTGTACTTCTATTAACAAGGATTATAATGTCTGTTTGTGTCATTTATCTTTTCTAGTGTGTCAGTGAGCATGTATACATAGAAATGCTGATTTTGAATCCCACTCTGTTTTTGGCTTCATAAATACTTTGTAGTGGGGTTGCCTATGAAGTTGAGTGTTGAACTGCGTAAAAGAGAGAACTGGGAGAAGTGAAAAAACATTCGTTTCTGCATATAGTAGCATAGTTTCAAAACCTTCTCTATCAAGTGCATCTTTTCCATGAAGCTTCATGTTTCTATAGCCCTTTTTAATGTCTCTCTCAATAATAGGAGCTTTCACTGTTTACTCATTCATATGTCTTTGCAGTTTTTTCAGTCATTCCTTCTGATCTCTAAAACTTTTGACTATTTGCTTAGCATTTTAGGGCAGAGTAACCAAAGCCATATACCATGTTTCACTGAACAATGAGTCTTTGTCTTTCTCAGCAATAACTAAAGTACTATTGCCGTTTCCTCTCTGGTGTCATCTTTCTGATGATCCACTGATTACTTCATTCAGCTTTTTACAGTTCCATGCCCTTCTCTTGAAAAGGCATACTTACTTAGAACCCAGTCATACTTTGAACTGGTACAAATAGTCACATTCCTCAAAACAAAACGTAGTATGGCATCTACTTGCCCATGCACATTGTTTTCTTCCCCATCTTGTCTTTTTCTGACACAGAAATATGTCACCTGCAAGTTTTCTCACTTTACTTTGAAGCTTGTTTCCAAATACTGGAATGACTGTATTGAGCATCATTATGTTTTGTCATAGCTTTGACCCCACTCGCACCACACTTGTTTATCATATTGGGAACTGTGATTTTTGTTCTTTTTGGAAGCAGGTTCAAGCCAATGACAAGGCCCATTGCTGCAGTTCCCAAGCCTGCTTGGTTTCTCAGTAGTACTGTGCAAGGGCCATGTGGGTGCACAGCTGCTGGAAGGGGTGGCTGCAGAATAGGGATGAGCCCTGCTGTGGGCATACCGCTCCAGAGGCTTTACTGGTTGGCCTTTGCTGTGCATTATTCAGTTACCTGTTTCAGCGTATTGAACTGAGGTTAATTCTTCTACAGCCCTTTAAACTGGGACTTGGTACACTACAGGTATTTCACTTTTAAGGAAAGCAATAAGATTAACTGGCCAGCTGGATTCTGTGCTGATGAGGGTAGTTCTTCTCATTGCCGTAGCTTGCTCTGTGGCCAGCACAGGGTGTAGGTAATTTATATCCTCTGTGCCTACATGCTAAATTGAATCGTAATACTTCTCTTCCTGGAACTCTTATACAGTGATGTAACTGCTCGTATTAATGGATATTAATTGTGTGCCTCTCCTTGAACAAACTTCTTCATAAGACTCCGATTTCTTGTTGGAAATCAAAGCACTGAAGGCAGGGTTAAGGCAGGGTCTGTGCTGACATTTGGAACCATAGGCTGGCTGCTGCTGCTGTGTATATAAACATGGAACAGTGACTCAGATCCAGCAGACCAACAAGGTCAGCTGCAGAGAGCAGAGAAAGGAGAGAGCAGTGTCCGCCTGCTGCTCACACCGTGCTGCATAGATGGGCTCTGTTTGTGGGGCCTGTGGGAGATTTTTTCTTTTTTTTTTTTCTTTTTTTTAATTCATCACTCTCTGCTGTAGTCATTTACACAAAGGATGCTTTTAAATGAGTAATGAGTGCTTTCCTGTTCAGCAGTTAGTTAAACTGAACTTTGTGTCACAGCTCTTTACGATTCACTCATACAAGACCTAAAATATTCAAGACTGGTAGGGGGGCAAAAAGCTCTGTCTGGCTCATGCTGTTTCTAGGAAAAAGGATTCTTGGGGGGAAAAAAAAACTCTGCAAAGACCTACAAATTATGCAGTGTTCCTTCTGTCTATGAATAGTTTCTCTTGAGAGTGAATGAGGCTGTATTTTTGGATTTGCAGACAAAGCAACTTGTGTTACAACTGGCTTTTCTCCAAAACATACTTTCAGTGCCTATTTTATTTTATTTTTATTTATTTTTTAGATTACATGATAGACAGCTTGAAACTGATCTGGGGGCCCTTGTGGAAGACGTGTCCAGTTGGCCATCTTCATACTGGCCTTGCAGGTCATATTCCAGTGCTACAGCACTCTGTGGAGCCTGTCAACCTGGACCGTCAATATGCTTTCTGGGACATGGTACTGCTTAGACTAAGGAATAAGAAAGACTGGTATCGCCAGCTTCTGAGGTTATGGTGTGCTGTTATGCATATTACCTCTTGTAGGAAGACATACTTGGAAATAACCTACATTTGTAGAATTACCTGTGCTGGTTAAAACTAAGTTATTGAAGCTGGGCAGATAGTGCCCTGAATTCTGCCATGCCTCTCTTCCTGGCACTGAAGGAAGCTCTTTTGCGGCCTGATGGAGGGTTAGGATCTGGGAATCCCACGTCCTCCACTGCCGGGGAGGTCTTCCCTTGTGGAGTGGACAAATGGCTTTCAAACCTGGGGCCTGGAGTGCATATGGTATGACGGGAAAGCTCATGAGCATGAGACTGTTTCACTCACTAATTCCCTTTTTCCACTTTCCCCCACCTACTCACCCCCATTTCTTACCCCTTTTCTCCCATTCTCCCCCCCGAGCAGCTCCATTGGCCATCCTGTTTCTTGGGCCTGACCCTGACAACCAAGGCTTCTTGTCTACCTTGTGCCAGTCCTTTCACTTATTTACTTTCTGTGTATTTTGCACATTGTTTTCAGAGAAATCTTTGCCTTATCCAATAGTGTTTACTACCTTTTATGCAAAGCAACAACAGCTATATTTTTTGTCATAGATGATATAATTGGTTTCTTCTAACTCATTCTCCATCTACTGCTAATAGCCAAAGTATTCTTTAATACGCACTTCGAAACTGAAATCTAAACTCAGTACAGTTGGGTCCCCATGGTGCAACTTATGAGGCAGCACACAATAACATATTTTTCTAGTTTTTGTAGTAATTTAGAATGTCGTTGATTTCACAAAGTTTAGGCAGTCTCGTTACTAATTCACTGGACTGATGTTAGGTTTTTTGGTTTTTTTTCTGATTGATTTCTTCCACCATTACAAATGCCAGTTACACATGTGCTCTTTCATGGAGAACAAAACATTTGACATTACTAGTTATTAATATTAGGTTAGTTTTCTTATCTAAATCAGAAATCCCACTGTGCAAAAAGTACAAACACATTTGAAGAGGAAGTCTCTGCTCCAACGAGTTAAACAGCTTTGATACTTAAGACCTTTCACCTTACTTAACGTACTACATTTTTGCACTTCATTGCTTAGAATGGATAGAAAGAAAATGGAGCCTACATGAGCGTTGGTTTGAACTAGTGTAGTTTCTCACCTTTACTAAAAGAGGTCTTTCAGAAAGCCCTTATAATTTGTAACCCAATGGATCTGGAACACATACTGCATGTACACATCAGTATCAGTTACATGAGATTGCAGATTTCTTTATTAATTGCTCTCTTGTTACTTGTCATTAATACAGCAGTTATGTACAGCTTAATACCCACTCTCTCTCCTACCCCTTAACCCGAATGGGACCAGGCTGGGGGTTTTGCTGACTGTTTTTTTTTAAATCAGTATCTCTGCAGAAACTTGCAGAAATCTATCTGGCGAAAGATTTTGATTGGTTTCATCGTGATACCTACAGTAACATTTGCTGTAGATGTGTAATCATTCTTTCAGTCTTTCCTTATGAAGTCTTTATATCTTTTTAATGTATTCCTTTTATCTCACAGAGCTGTTACTGTTGGCTTGCCTGTGTTGTGTTCTGCTGTTCTTACTGATTCCTAGAATTTCCCAGGATGAAATACATTTTTGCTTTATAAGGCTTCCTTCTAGATATCTTTCCTATTAGTTTATTCCACTTTGTAATAGCAGGAGCTTATTCTGTACTCAGTGAGAACTTCGAATACTACCCCTTCAGGGTAGGTACTTCAGTGAACTAGACTACTTCACTGCAAAATTTGGTTGCTTGATCCTAGTCTTCAGCTGTCAACCTGTTCCCTCTCAGTGATGTTCTGGCTGACGTTGGTGGACTGATGCCGGATGTCACTGTCACTGTGGCTCTTGGAGTCAGGCAGGCTACAGAGCAGAGTATGTTCCAAGCCTGTGCACATGGTTGGGAATCCACTTAAAAAGGACACTTTTCAGCCTTTACGACATAGTTATAATTTGTTCTCTAGTGTTCAGGGATGCATTTGCTTGTGCAGAGATTTGCAAAGAGGTTTTAGAATTCCTGGTTCATTTTCTGTGACATGAATCTGTCTTTTTCCCAGCTCCCTGCAGGATTCCTCCTGTCAGATTAGCATAGTCTGGTGGTCTGCATTCAGGTTGTGAAAAGAGCCTCTGAGCTCTAATCTCACATCTGATGTTGAATGCATTGATCCTTTTCAGGATGCTGTGGATGGTTATGAATGTATGGCCTTAATGATTGGCATTGTACTCTGGAACAATTTTTCTCTTTGTTCAAGACTCTGTTCTATAGACATGAAAATCCTGTTCTATGTTCATAACCTAACCTGTACTTTCCTTCGTGGTCTTTTTGTCAACAGTTGTCCAAAAGATCCTTTGGAGAGAGAGAATAATTTTGACAACAGCATTGTATCAGAATGGATAGACATGTTGAGGTCGACCTACCAGTCAGTGGCCTCAGGCTCTCTCACCCTAGCAGCACCTGGATGTGGTTTCACCACACCTTCAGACAACAACTGTTCTCTGAGGCTTTCTAACCTGAGTGTTTTCCCAAAAGGATTATTTCACTACCTTAGTTTCCCTCTTGGTTAAACTAGGATGATGTTCTTCTCTTCATAGGATTAGGTGAGGATTAGCTAGTGTTTACTGGCGACTTGCAGATAAAAGCGGCACTTTGTTTACATGTGTATCTGTGTGGGCTTGATGCATGGCTGTGCTTAACTCTGCCTCTGAAAAATACCTGCTGTAAGATACTGTGAAATCAGCATCAGTGATTCTTGCAAATCAAAATCAGTGCTTCTTGCAGTTTGAAAAATTTTTGCAATATTCTTTTTTTTTTAATTATCTTTTTTTACTTTTCTTATTGTATTATTGTAATACATAGTATTTGCATGGTCATGCTAGAAGTTCCAATAGCATTTCTAGCTCAAGAGCTATAAGAACTGTATGAAAGAGGAAATGTAATCCCATCCTTCAAGAGTTACCTTGCTAGACAGATGGAGTACTCACTGTCTGCTGTTACCTTTCCATACCAAGTGTCCCTGGTTTACAAATTAAAGTATCAGGAACCAGAAATTCACAGTGCTTTTTCTGCTGCTTGTATCAATTCTGAAAATAAAAGCTTTGCAGCAGCTGGAATCAGCTAACAGGCTTGTTGAAAATACATCTTGTTCTTCCATGGTGATATTGGCTCTGTGGGGCTTTCTTAGTAACATGAGCAGATATGACTCAGAAGACAGAGGGAGAACAACTATGTTGTGTAGGAAGTTAAAAAATATTTTTTACCATTTTTTGGCCAACATCACAGCCAAGCTGCACTGCCTGTATTTCATTTTTTTTAAACTCTTCTTGACAGCTTTTGGAACTTGAGCCTGTATCCTGAATTGATCTTAGACAATCAGCTTGAAATCCAAGAGAGATCAAAACAGATGTTTTCAACAGCCAGTTCTTTATTTCAGAGGGGTTGTGCTACTGAAGAGCTGCAAGGATTAAATGTGTGTGTAGAATACAAGCATGTCCGCAGAGCAGATGTATCCCATGGACAATAAAGAGGAGCACAAAACATGACATTTGAAATGATGTAATGTATCATTTTTGTAGCACCAAGGCACAGGCTGCTAATGCAGATTTATTTGTGTTACCTTAGACAAGATTAGATGGGATATTGCCTGCATTTATTATTTTAATTTGTCCAGATTTGGGTTGGTTTTTTTTTTTTTTCCTTCCATGGGGTCATGTACATATGGGCTCTAAGCTGGAGGAAAATGTTGTTTACAGAGTACAATACAGCACTTAAAATTTGCAGGTAAAAGATCACACCTTCTTGAAACTGTGATAATTACCCATTATTCCTTCTCATTACAGGTCCAGACCTTGTCCTCAGATCTGCTCCTTGGTGCCTTTGTCCTTGTTCCCTGCTTCTGTTGCTCTTGAGGGTTCCCTTCATCTGCTCCTCCACCCTCATGATTTCATTTATTCCCCTTAGAGAAAGTTTCCTAATCCTTGGCTGCAAACCCCTTCTTTCTTTAAAGCCCTTCAAGTAACCAGCTCCTTCCAGAAAACATTCCTATGCTAATTTTGTTGAGAAATTTTTGTCCGTGTCATCTTGTTTTGAACTTTTATTGCTTTTCTTTCAAGCTCTTTATGGAAGGAGTGAGTTGCTCTGTGCTTGCAAAAAGCCCTTTCTGTAGTCCCCAGGCAATGAATAGCCAGGCCCAGTCTGCAGGCAGCCGCATCTCCGTCCACCTTTCAGAACTCTGATCTTTTACTCTCATTTCTATTGTTTTGGACCCACTGGTTTAGTCACTTTCCTACATAATGTGTTAGTACATGTAACAAAAGTTAACAGTTATGATTGCATGGGCTAATACAGAAGTAACTGTGAATGTATAAAGTAAAAATTAGCACAGAATCATTAAGGTTGTAGAAGACTACTTAAGTCATCTAGACCAACTCAGCCTATCACCACTGTGTCCACTAACCATCCCTCAGTGCTACATACTCTGTTTTCTTTTACAAACTTAAAGTATTGTGGTTTAGTGAAAGGTTCAGATAGAAAGTCTGTGAATTTAAGGCATTCAGTCTTCTTGCTACAAAAACTATTGACAGGTTTTCCCACCAACTTCATCAGGAGCAGGATTTGATCCAAAACTGCTTGCGCCAAGAGCAGGCAGTTTTATCATCAGCAGGAACAGCATCTTACTGTGTGCATTCTGGTAGTATTTGGTGTTCTAATGTCCGGTTTGAATCCTTTGATCCAGATGTTCTGGGAACATAAAGCAGATATAGTTGCTATTTAAATAGGATGTTTGTTCAGTGCTGGTGCAAAGTGCTGCTTTTCTGCAGGCTGCAAAACAGAAATGTTGTCCTTGGGAGAAGCTCTGCAGAAGTAGCAGAGTCTGACAGCTGGGGAATCCTATTCTCTTGCTGTGCCCCACTCCCCTCTCCTCCTTGCTAGGCTCACTTCTGTTTCGGCTTCCAAAGATGAAAATCTTACCCCTATAATGTCTTGTGGGTATTTCCTTCTTAGGTAAACAACATTTTTGGTAGGCTGTGTTGATTCTGTCAGGTTGTATTCTAGTCATTTTTCCAGGAGAAAAAAAAAACAAAAAACAAAAAAACAAAAACAGCAACAAGTCACATACAATTTGTCCAAAATGTTCAAAATGCTTTCCAATTTGTGTTACTAATGCTGTGTAGAGTTGTCTGAGTATTCAGAATATATTTTAAAAGAATAATTGTTTTGCATTGCTCTACTGCTTCAAGCAGTTTTCAAGCTTTAGGAAATTGTCCCTGTAACCTGGATCCTTGTGTCATTAGCACTGTCTGGTTTTCTCTGCCATCCTCCTCCTGAGATGTTGGGAGCGAGGCTGTCCGAGAGCTGCTGGCTCTGCCTGCTACAGCCTGCACACAGCAGTGCGTGATATGATTTCACACAATGCCCCACTAATGCCCTCGTCAGCAGCTTCTGAGGGAAGAGCTGCACTGGAAAATACAATAGCAGTCCTCTGCAAGCCATAGGGAGTGCATGGACCAGAGCTAAATTTGGAAAGCTAAAGCTTATTTCATGCAACATTATTAGAATTATTTGGGTTTCAAAGCGCGTGCTCACACACATGCATATATTGAGGGCCAGCCTTTCCTCGTGACTCTGCTGGATCTGAGTGCAGTCGTTATTTATAGACAGCAGGAGCAGTGATAGCATTATCTTGTAGCTCTCTGGTCCTGAAATTACAGCACTTCTGTGTGGGGAGAGGGGACCGGGTGCCCTTCATGGGAGTTTAGGCAATCTGCTCACCCGCAAATGTCTCTGTGATGAGATGCTCACAAATAATCCTTTCCCTCTTCCTCATTTTTTGCATTTTCAAACAGAGAAAAGAAAGGTACTGAAAGATCAGTGTGGTTGTGATTTGCACTGCCTTCTTTCCTGAGTGCGTGGAGGAAGCAACTAGCTGTGTTTATGTTTTCATCTGATCTATAGGTAACCCATTTCTATTCATGTAAAAACAAACATCCCCCTGAGGACAAAGAAATAGCAATTTCTAATCTGTTCATATGAAGGTTCTAGACAAATGCAGCCTCCTGTTGCAAGCCACTGTGCCTGCAGTGCTGCTAGCATGACTGGGGCACACAGGAGCACAGTAAAGCTGCAGCCCCTAGCCATGCAGGTGCAGAACAGCCACCTGCCCCTGCCTCTGTGCAGTGCCCAAGCCAGCTGGAAAAAAAGAGCATAAAGACAACAGCATAAAGTCTGGAGGAAAAAAAAAAGAAAAAAAAAGAAAGAAAAAAAAAGTCCACTGATCTCTCTGGTCTGGTTCACAGGGTGGTCATGCAGACAGATGCTCCAGCACAGCTGGGTGTGTGCCAGCACGGCAGGGCAAGGCACATGGTGGGGATGGGTACCTGCAGGCAGAACTGCTGCTGCTAAGCACTTTGTGTCTTGAAAATACAATCAAAATAATCTGAAGATCAAGGTAGCTTTATTTAGGCCTTGAATCCCATTTTTTATTTTATGCCAACTTTGGTTCTCTGTGTGGCTCTAATTATGATGGAACATCAATGAGTTTTCCTTTATTGGTAATAAAATAAATGTGGTGCATGTTGTATCTTAAAGGAAATCAGAATGCCTTAATGAGAGCTTCCATTGCTTAGTCTGCTCCTTTAATATAACTGTATACGAGTTGAGAAACAGAAGAAATGAATTTAGCAAGTGATGTTGCGTATTTTATATTGTACTGTTGTTGCAGTATCAGTGATAATCCAAGACTCTAAGTAATGCAAGGTTTGTAGGGAGAGGCAATATCTGTTGTTTGACCAAATAAAACAGCCAGACGAAACAAACTTTCAGGGTGCACAACTCTTCTTTTGCTCCAGATAGTAACCAGGTTCCCAGTGCTGCTTGGAGCAATTTAACTTCACTGCGTTAATTAAACGTTAATTCATTAGGCAGTTCTCAAAGGAAGGTGATGAGTACCGGAGGAGAAGAGCAGGTTGCTAGCAAAGCGAAGGTGGCAGGCTGAGTGGGGTTGATGGGATACAGAGAGAAAAACAGAAGCAGTAATGCTTTTAGAAAACCAAAGCATTAGTTAGGGAGTGAGGTGGGAAACACTGCCTGTTTGAACCTGCAGTACTTGCATGCATTGCTCTGCTCTGTGCTGTTAGAACAGAAATAATTAAATTGAAAAATCTTGTTGGCTCAGTTTCTTTTTGTTAATATCCTTAACTGTTTCCACGTTCAGCGCAGGCAGATTGTTCTATATGTAGTTGCAATTGTTTTTTTCCAAAAGGAAAACAAGAGGATATGCCCAGAGTGCTTTGAGCTTATTTCTGCTTAAACACAAAAGTTTGGATAATGCAAAATTGGTCCTCCCACCCCCAACTTTGCAAACTAACTTTTTTTTTTTTTTGCTGCAATGCTTGAAGAGAGGCAAAGACTGTATTAAGGTAATCAAACAAAAGCAAAAAGTCCTGAGGACACCTGATAAAACATTCTTCTCTCATTAAAAAAAAAAAAAGAAAGAATTAAAATGAAGTAAAATAAATGTTAGGAGCGAAACTGCAAAACCAAGAAGTAAAACTTCCTAAAATAGCATTTGGTCCTTCTCAGAAGTTCTTGCTGTGCAATGTTAACTTTGGAAACATGTTTCTGCTATAAATTTTGGTTATGTGTTTTTTTTTGTGGGTTTTTTTTTTTTCCTCCTTGAAAGCCTCTCCAGATGTTCTGCAGTTGTTGCCTGCAAATGTTCCATGGCAGGCATGAGAATGCCGCCACAGAGCAGGAGCCCCTTGATGTGGCAGTGGTGATTTTTCCTTCCTGCAAAGGGAAGGTGTGTGATCTGCTCTGCTCTGGGCCTCGTTCAGCCACAGGCAGTGTGACCTTCAGCACATGTACTCAGAGTAAAACTTCCTCTTCAAAACTTAGCCAGCAAGCCGTGGATCTGGATGGCGACTTCAGTAGCCTCTGCAGGAGCTCCCCACTCTGTTACCATAATGTTAAGTATTTTTTAATTTTCTTGCATTTTAGAGTAGAAATAAGTACAAGGCAGATATGAAGTCTTTTCAGATGCAAGCTCTTTGAAATTCCTGTCCTCACAATCACAGATTCATTGGACTATAGAAGTCTTAAAAAGTCATCAGTGCCATTCTCTGTTGGCTAAAGAGCCCCCAGTGCCATCCTCACTGCTTCTTTTTCTGACCTGTTCTCAGCATCTCCACTCATGCAGGTTCCTCAGCTTACCGTTTTCTCATGAGGAGAATGGTCTTGGTACACAACCAATGTCTTTGCTATGTCTTCATAGTTTATTATTTTCTGGCTTTTATGCTGCTGATATAGATACTGGGGTATTACTCTTGAAAATGGAATACTGCTCTCAATCTGCCCTCTTCTTAAATAGCTAAATAAATAAACCCACTCCGTGCGGTCTTTTCTTCATGGTTAATTTAATAGCTTCTTCCTACTCATTCTCTGCCCATTCAATGGGTTTATAATGTTG
Source organism: Centrocercus urophasianus (assembly GCF_019232065.1). NCBI lineage: Eukaryota > Metazoa > Chordata > Aves > Galliformes > Phasianidae > Centrocercus > Centrocercus urophasianus. The sequence goes on from NW_024884722.1 coordinate 23,135,797, forward strand.
TTGAGGAGAGAGAAACAGCTGGGCACTTCTCGAACTGCGCATCCACTCATGCAACTGAGTTCCTTCAACTCCACCTGGGAAAGTTCTTGCCTGCAGAGGCTTTTCTCACTCTGTTGTGCAGATATGCAGTGCCATGCTTTGTACTTGTCTCTGTTGAGCACTGTTTCAGAATACTTCTCCAACTTGTCAAGATCATTTTAACTGTAAACTTCTAAAGTAAACCAATGTTTCTGTGCAGCTTGTGCCATCTGTAAGTTGACCTGAACATGTTATTTCCCTTTATCCATGGATCCTTTTTTCCATCATGGATGTCTGTAAATGACGCACTCAGTCATTTTAGAGCCAGAACAGAGTACTGCAGAAACCTATCTGATTACGCTCGGGTTTATTATTGCCATTGGCTTGATATTTCTGTAAGTTTATGTTTCCAGCCATTTTCTATTGTGTTAAGCTAGACCTTATTTCCTCTATCTGTTTGCAAAAAAGTCATGTAGAGAAGCGCTGAAGCCTCAGTAACATCACAATAATATTCACTCTGCATTCAAGATCCTTTGTGATTTGTTTCTGACCAATCCATTTCATTTTTTACTCATTTTCCACTAGTCTCTTAGTTGTTTTGAATCATTTTGCTTTTTTTTTTTCATAATAAGATACTGAGTCTTTAATTTTGCAGTTCTTCCTTCTGCTTTTTTGAAGATAATCACTAGATTTTGCCTTTTCCAGTCTTTTTGTCATTGTGCTGTCTGTGCATGGATTCCCTGTGTTGAATCTCTGGTCAAATACCTCTGGTGTTTTTTGTAGCATTTTTTATTGTTAGGCCTGCTGTTAGTTAGCTCAGACGTTGTTTACAGCAGTGATCAGAGAGCTCAAAAAGGTTTAAGGGGAAGTGAGCCTCTCACCTATGGGTCACCGGTTTGAATCTACCCAAAGATGGGCTGCCATGAGTCATTTCCATTTTTCAGATGCTTGTGTAATGTGTGAAATCTGTTGACGACTGAAACTGGCATTACACAATAAAAGCACACAGCATTTATGAAAGACACTGTTGTTTGAAATCGAGGCAGTGAAACTAACAATTGGATGAGTAAGAAAACGAACAGTCTAATGCTATTTGAGTGCATTTCTTTTGGAAAGTCAAATTCAGGAGCTCACAGTTCCCATGCTTGTGGTCTTTCACTGGCTTTGTCTTCTCTTTATAATGGTTCGTGTTTTCAGATGTAGCAACATGGGTACTGCTAAGTCTAAATGAGATGCTTATGTATTTTATCTGGATCCATGCAGTGTGTTTAGTACTTGCCAAATTGAGCCATTGTGCTATGTTTTGTAATGTATTACTTCAAAGTTAATGTAGTGAATCTGGTAAGATACTCTGCCAAGTTTTGGCAAGTATAGAAGGAAATTGGGAAATCCCAGTTCCACTGAAGTCATGGGGTAAGAATAGCAGTATTCAAATCTGTGTCTCCAGCATGTCCTCTTCCAATTGGCAAGAGCTTTTGGGAAGGCCTGTATATATGTGTGTGTGTGTATGTTGTGTGTATAAGTCTGAAGAGGTATTTATGAAGAGCTGAAACTATGCCAAGGCAAACTGGACCCATAGTCCAGACAAGACGAGTACGTTGTGTTTTTCTCTTGCAGCAGCCTGGAGAGCTCATGCTTGATAATGCTCAGGTTTTATTAGGGTTTTATTCAATAATGCCTATGTTAGTTAACTCGATAGTGCATTTAGTTTAATTAGGCATTCCCCATGTTATCTGTTGTGCTACAAACCTTCATGATGTTTGTTTTTTCATTCATAACAATACATAACTACATTATAGATCGATCCCACCAGGGCAAAGCTGGGTATTTCTGCAGGACACAAATGTGGCTTTGGTAATGGAGGAAACATTGGTGATAAAGGACATGACTTTATATTGGTGGTGAAAGCCAGTATCCTACCCTGTTCTGCAGCACTGGATTGCTGTTGACTCTGTGTTTATGTTGGGCTTAGCAGGGGGGCAGCTCATGCCTCCCCACACCACAGTGCCTGCCTATTCTGTGGGGGAATTCATTTCTACACAGTTCCCTGTGCCCTTTTTACAGAATGTGTCCATTCAAAGGTGCTACTAAAGTCACAGATCTCCTCACCGCTCTGCTCAACACAGTTCTGTGTTGGTATTGTTCAACTTCAGATCAAATTGGTCTGTTTAATCCAATCTGCTTGCCACAACTGTTCCAGCTGATTCTGCCTGATGGAGAGCATCAGGAAGGCAGATCCTTCTGAAGGATCCTTCAGAAGGAAGGTTCCTGGAGCCGCTCCAGGAAGGTAGGCAGCAGGGCATGAGCCCCTGGGATGGGACAGGAGCAGAATGGGGAGCAGGCCTGGTGCTGTGCTGCAGGTGATGCTGGCAGCCAGGACTGTGAGAGATGGGTGCCCGGCTCCTGCTGCACAACCACAGGCAGGCTGAGCTGCCAGGCTGCTGAAAAATTGACACTTCTGCTTTGTAATTGGGTTGTATGCATTTCTTTTGTGCTTTTGGCATTGGGGCGGATACAGAGTAGAAGACTGTGTAATGACGGGGGTAGGGCTTGTCTGTCAGTGGGTCAGGACATGCAGGGGTACTCGGCATTGCTGAGAGGTGGGGAGAACACCCATGCTCCGAGCTGCTTTTAATCGCTAATTACATCCTCTCTCCTCCATAGCCTTGCTTTCCTGCCCTGTCTGACTCAGAGAGGTTAGTCAGCCATTGCCTGGCTCTGCTGACGTGCCTCAGGAGGAGAGCTGCAGGAAAAGCAGTCCTGGCCGCAGCTGGCAATGAGCAGTTTCTCCTCTGTCTCTCCATTTCCCAGCTCCTTACAAGTGAAAATGGCTTTTAGAACAAGAGGAAAACAGAAGTTTTCTGTTTCCCAAAACTCTAAACAAAGATTCTGTCCTTTTAAGGCAAATTGAGTTATTTCTGTAATAATGCAGCACTTGGAGCATTAACTAGTTCACATATTTTATATTTGTTTTCCAAACACTGTGCATTCTGCATTATCCTGTGTGAAAAGAATGACATTCTTAAATAACCAAGATGATAATTATTTTCACTCCTTTCCTTCTTTCCTTGTCACTGTTTCCCTTCCTGCCCCATCACATTATTTCACAGGATGATTTATAAACACTGTATTCAGATTGTGGTTCATGCAGCAAAGAATATGAAGCCATCGGTAACTCTGTATTCCCTTTACATGGAATTCTCCATACAAAACATATAAATCTGGTCCTATGAACAATATAAAATTAAGGGATAGAACCTGGGGGGGAAGATTTTTTAAAAACTGGATTTTCTTACAGATGCTGTAGAAATGTTTCAGCCAAATGCATTTCATTCTGAGATACAGCAGCAAGCCAGAGAGATGGTGCCAAATAGATAGTTCTCCAAATCAGACTCATCCTTTTTTTCCTAATATTTTCATTGCAGTGGGTAAGAGATACGGGTCTGCCAGCCTGCCTATTGAACTATCTGCTGCAGCTTAACTGCAGCAAGAAAACGGTAATCCTATTGTGCTCCTACAGCAGTCTCCTGGGAAGCAGAAGGCATTGAAATTACTGAGCTGTTGTCCTATCCCCTCCTCACCTGTCTTTGTAGCTGTAAATATAGTGTCTGCCTGTAAATAACAGTTTGCTGCATCTTTAAGCACATTCCCTAACAAGAGGCAGTGATTTACTGAGGTGATAAGCTGTAACTAATACTAGGGTATCATAATAGGTAAATAGATTAACACCATGCTTCTCTGTATTTTGCTTTCTAGGGAGCCCACTGGCTCATTCGCTCCTAGATGCTTACTGCAGCACTTTGCGATGCGCTGAGTTAAATCAGTCAGCTACAGGATTGTAGCTATCGACGGTGGTGTGTATCCAGCTAATGAAATGCATTAGGGAATCTATCGGGTAGCATTGATTGCTTAGCCTGTTTGCCTTTCCTTTTCTGTTCCCCTACCCAAAAAGGATTCTAATGGACTATACCCAATATTCAATGCCAGGACTATAAACTACTCTTCACGACACGCCATCATCGTTCATCATGTAATTGTTGCTTTGTGAATGCAAGTACACTGGCAGCCTTTGTCACTAAGAAGTAAGGAAACGTGCAGGCAGCCTGGGTGGGAGGCATGGTTTCCCTCCCCTCCAAAGCCTGGCCGATGGGAGCACCTCGTCAAGTGTGTGCTGGAGAGGTCTGCTTTGTCTCCAAGTGACAGGTCTTCGGCTCCAAAGGGCCCTAGCAAAAGATGAGCAATGTTGGGCAGTGTTGCCAGCCCGAATAATGGTGCTGCGCATCTTGTGATATTTGGCACATTCCTAAGCACCTGGCTCCTGGAGGCAGGGGATTAAATAACGATTGCTTCCTTTCTCTTTGAAGAAAAGCTTAGCTCTGCGGTTGCAAAGAAATGCTTGGAAATGTCATTCAAGTAGAAAGGAAAAAGATCTTCTGCCTTCCACCATTCTCCATCCCCAGGCTCTCAGTGCACACATCGCAGTGTTACTCTGTGATTTTTCAGTGAAAGCACTAAGAAATACCGAAGGCACCCAGAAGGCCACAGTGTGGCCAGCTGTGGTATGTGGGGTATTGTCAGTGTGGTGGGGAGAGCTCAGCCTACACTGCATGGAGGCACTAGCACCTCCCTTCTCTGGAGACAGGCAAAACAACAAGCTGACTGTGGGGAGCTGAACGCCTAGAAACGGTTTCTTAAATTCTTTTTCTTGCTTCCTTTAGAAACCTCATTGGCAAGTTGAAATTGGAATCTCTCTCATTTTTAAATCTCTGTTTTTCTCCGTTTCACAAGTGCAAAACCAGAGGCTGCTCATTTCTGTGTTGGTTCCCTAACACAGTCGTTCCCAGCAAATCGGTATTGATTTATTCCTATGAAAATGCATCAACGTTTGAAGTAAAATGCAATCCCATTAAGAATGATACAGGTTTTCCAAATGGAGAAAAGTAGGTCAAATATCGCACCAATCAGCTCAGAGCATGTCCCTTTAAGCAAAATAAATGTGTGAATACACTTAAACTGTCAGCACGTCATTTGATTGCCATTATTATGCATCTTTTGGCATGAGCTGGCAAAGCCCTCTGCGTCTGCACGTTGGCTGAAAATGTCAGTTCTGGGGAATTAACCAGGCTATGCTCTGCATTTGTTTGTGTGCAGGGGAGCGAGGGGGTGCACGCTTAAAGGATTTTTGTTTCCTCCTTGCAACAGTTGACTTCAACTTAGGCAGGAGAGCTGGGTTATTATATGCAAGGGACATTGTAGCAGTGCAGCACAGGAACACGATTTAAATCTGATCATTAAAGTGCCGCAGTGAGAGGCTGTGAGAGATGGTGTGGATGGTCCATCTGCAAAATCTGTGCTCCTGTTGCAAGAAGGAGGGGCAGAGGGGGGAGAAAAAGCAGCTGCTTGGCTGTGCTGTGAGAGGGAGAGACTGACTGTTGGCACCATCTGTAGCTGTCCTTTGTGCTTGCTGCTTTATCTGTTCATTATAGTACGATACTGAATTTCTCGTGCTTTGAGTGTAAATGAGTTGAGATGTGCCCAATACTGTCAGCATAAAAAGCAGTAACTAAGTACACTAAAGATGAATAGTGTAATCTGTAAATTCATTTTGAGTTTGTTTCATCTGACTTGAATAGCAGAGGAAGTAATGTTCTCCAGAAGGCAGCTGTACCAGATGTGAGGTGCACACTCCCCCTACACACCGAGCACGCAGCAGCTCATGGCAGCGTGGGGAGGGCAGCAGGCTCCTGTCTGGCTGGGGCAGCGTGGTGCTGGTGGACTGGGAGCTCTGGGCAGGGTCTGCTTTCTTTGCTGCGCAGACACCAATGTCAGGAGGAGAGCGATTATCCTACGTGGTACATGAGTCGAGATGTCCCCAGGGAGAAAGGTTAAACCTCTCAGTAATGAGTGCTATGATAGGGATGAGTAAATGTGTTACGTTCTATACCCGCAGTATCCTGGTTTCTGAAAACAGGAGTCTTCTCCAGATAACTTGTAGAATGTAACTGTCTGGCTTATCTTGAGGGCTTCTTTGTTCTTTGACAGTTCACATTTCACCTTTATAAATGTGTGTGTTAGATATTAGTAATATTAATAACTCATTAAGATCTTCCCTTATCTCCACCTCACCAAAGCAATGCTATCTCACTGGCATATTCCTTTTCCAAGGGTTACTCTGCTTTTTTCCAAAGCAGGTATGGCTTTTGTTTGCAGATTCATGTCCTCAGCCCCATTAGGTTGCTTCTTTTTATCTTATTTGTCAAGTGCCTACGTGTACGGAAGGAGCAATGCCCTGTTTGCATCAAAGCCGTGTGTAAGATGGGCGATTTCCATTTGACGCTGCAGTAATTGCACTCGGCATGGTGATGCTCAGGGGATGCTCATCCCCTGTTGCTCCGACATGGCTGCACTGCTGTGCAGCAGCATGGTGCTTGCCTGCAATGCTCCAGTGGCCGTGGTGTGGGTAGCAGCTGTGCCACGCTGTGACCGTGTCGCTGGGCAGCTGGAAAAGGGGAGCATGTTAGTAGTGGTAGGGCAGGGATGAAAGGTGAGTGTAATGTGATCAGATGCTTGTTGACAGATTCCTTGGCTAGTAGAGAAGCAGCTTAGGCTGGCACTCATTGCTGGAGCATTTCACACTGCTCGGGGGAACACTCTGGAGGCTGCATGCTAGGCTAACCATTTTGGAGTGCCTGTATTTGGTTACATAAAGGAGCGGTGTCCCCTTCCTGTCAAAGCAGAGCTCTAAAATGCCTCCCTGAACACCACTGCTGACCTTCCATTTGATAAATGCAAGGAATTTATTGCATCGCCTTTGTCCAAATGTGTGATTAATTCACAGGAATAGTCTGGCTTAAAATATTTTTCTTGTGTGGCCATTAAGCTTGAGAAATTCCAATTGTTTTGCCGACTGAAAAATCATATTTGTGGGCGTTCTTGGCAAAACAAGTTCTTTTTTTCCCCTGCAAATATGACTTCACAATTAGTCCCTTTGGAATTTGCTCTATTAAATGCTGGTTAACAGGACCTCTGCAACAGAAAGGTGGCTGCTGCTTGGGGTTCTGTTACTGGGCTAGGGGATAACCATTAGAAAAAGATAAGAATTGAAACTAAAAGCCTCAATTTTGGAGAATTCTGCTCTTGCTCTTTTAAAGTGGCAAGCCTGAAGTTACATGTAGAGCTCTCCTGCTTAAAGCTGCTATGGCAGTTTGCTTTTTAAGCAGCCTCCTGGTTCTCACCTGCCTGCACAATCTGTTGATTTGTTCCATTCATACCACCTTAGGAAAGCACTTAGTTTAAAGAAATATACAAGCACAAAGCATGTTATTGTGATGAGGTTTATGCAAAGCACACTTTACAGGATGAAAATCCCCAAGCACTTCCACTTGGAAATGCTTCTTCAGCTGCAGAACAGAGTTCAGTTCATGTGCATCTCATTGGTGGAGCCCTTTGCCATGCTGTACCCTGGGAATGTCTTGCCCAACGGAGCCACTCCTGCTGCTGGCACTGTGGCAGCTCTGTGGTTCAGCCATGCCACTGGTGGTTGCTTGCAAAGCCGTGTCTCGTCACAGCCAGACCCAACTCGCAGTCACTTTCTCAAGCTCTGGTTACTCCAGATTACATCGGTTTTGTAAGAGGGGCTGGTCTTCTCTGTCTGTGGGTGCTTAAGGAAAAGGTCACATTTTCAGAGATAATGAACCCTTTCATGTCTTCTGAGGGAGTTGCAAGCTTTTAGTCTCTCTAGGAAATATCTGCCTGTCATCATTCATAAGCATGATGTTCCTGTAAGCACTGAAGCACCGTCATTGCCCAGAAGATTAGTCACATAATGGAGATAAGCACTTAGGGGTTATGCTGGTTCAAATGCAGATGGAAGTACCTAACTTCTGTATACCTTACCCGCATTAGTGCGGCTCTATTCTCATGTTTATCTATTCAGGACTGGTAGCTAATGGCAGTTTTGGAAATTCCAGCACATGGGTTCCTCTTCATGCCTCTCCAATTAAGCTTTAGCACAAAAATAGCCAAACAGAAAAGAGATCTTGTTATCCACTGCTCCCCTCTGTGAATGATGTCTTCTGCATGTTTTTGTTACGTTTCTATTAGTGTGAAACGAATTCTTCAGTGCCTTTTTTCACCCACAACAGCTACCCCATGTCCTTGCGCCTCATCCATTTATCTCTTTGCTGCTCAGCTCAGACAAATTCTCTCGTGCCTCCTGGGCTGTGCAGACTGTTTGTAACTTGTGTAAAAACATTATAATGATAGCGTAGTGCAATTACAGACTCAATTTGATAGGATAATAATGTGAGTGGTGGTTCGTGGACGAACTTTTCACTCCTGGGGCTTGTCTGTTCAGTTTGTGGCTCTTGTTATAGCAGCTTGCATCTGCACTCAGCTATACCGGTTATTCTGATGTGCACTTACTGTCATTTTGTTCTGATTGCACAGCGCTGCTCTCGTCGTGGTGTGAGGAGCTGGGACGGCTTTTGCTGCTTCGCCACCAGAAAAGCCGGCAGAACGATCCTCCAGGGAAGCTCCCAATGCAACCCCCCATGAACTCTATGAGCTCCATGAAACCCACCCTCTCTCATAGGTGAGTCGCAGCCCAGCCTGTAGGAGTGCAGTTGTGTAAGATAATCTGTTTTTTGACTGAGATGCTTATTACCATTGACAGAGGTGGCTACAGCTTTGTGCTGTGAACAGCATTAGAGACATCAGGGGATGTATAATGACAGCATGCACTAAATAAATGCAATTTTTGTTTTTGCCGTTACCCGGTGCATAGAGAAATAATGCTTCCATCTTGAAATCTGTGCTCAGGTCAAGTGGGCTCACTTTGAAACTTGAAGTTGTGCCCAAAGGATAAACTTCCACAACGTATCTCTCACCAAGCACTTTCCTACTCTTTATTTAAATAGAGTTGGTTTTCTTGAGGTTGAAAACGTTTCATCGATGTTCCATTTTGTACACTGCATTAGAAATGTCATGCTAAATTGAAGCAATTGTGTAGTGGGAGCATCCAGAGGTATGAGAATGTCTTGTACCACCTTAAATCAGGTGAAGATCCCAAAGTAGTTGATATAGAGAAAATGTGAGCACTAAATGAAGCTAGAAGAGACTGAAGATGTGAGCCTTTGATTACCAATTTATACAGAAAAACAGAATTTGTACTTCTTGCCTGTGGAGCCTGAGTCAAGGCAAAAGCTGAACAGTAAATGTACACAGGGTTAAACACTGATGTCATGCTTTATGTTTCTGTGAGGTTTTTTTCAAGGCTTATTTTCCCATAGCGTCACATTAAAGAAATCACACTAGTATAAATTGTTTTTTTGTGCAGGGCACTATTGTTAGTAAGGAATTATAACAGTGTAGATGGAGCTAGATTCTTCATACCCATATACTGCAGAAGCATAACGTGTCTTGAACTTTCATGGTAGAATAGAACGTAGGGGTTTGATTCGTCTTTATAGCAGTGTATTCGCCTAACAGAATTTGTTTGGAAACCACTTTTTTCTGCCCCTGTATGTTGTACTTATGGAATAACTGTGGGACCTCTATGCCTTTTATTATAGTTCTTGAGAATAGCATTCATTTTAAACATAATACAATATCACTGAGTTTTGGGAGCATCTGGACTGCCTCTTTTTTCAGTTGATTGTATAATAATGAATTGTAAACATAGAATCATGGAATGGCTTGGGTTGGAAGGGACCTTAAAGCCCATCTAATTCCAGCCTCTGGCTGTGGGCAGAATTGCCACCCACCAGACCAGGTGCCCAAGGTGCCATCCAACCTGACCTTGAACGTCTCCAAGGATGAGGCACCCACAGCTTCTCTGGGCAGCTGTGCCAGGACTTCATCATCCTCTGGGTGAAAATTTTTTCCCTATTATCTAATCTAAATCTCTTCTCTTTTAGTTTAACACTATTCCCACTTGGCCTATCACCATCTGCCCATGTTAAAAGTTGGTCTCTCTCTTGATAATAAGCTTCCCTTAGGTAAAGGCCATGGTGAGATCTCCCTGGAGCTTTCTCTTATTCAGGCTGAACAAGCCCAGCTCCCTTAGCCTTTCTTCATAAGAGAAGTGCTCCAGCCCTCAGAGCATCTTCATGCCCATCCCCTTAACCTGCTCCAAGAGGTCCACATCTTCCTTGCGCTGGAGGCCCCAGGGCTGGATGCGGTAATTCAAAAAAAAAAAAAAAAAAGAAAGAAAAAAAAAACAACAACCAAACTATAATGAATAAAACAAAAAACCTAGGAAAATTTCTGTATTGAAACAACTTAGTTTTTGCACCTTGCAAAAAGCTTTGCAGAATTCAACATGCAATTTAGTAGTCATTCTGCACAGAAACATGTGATGCAGTGTGTAAAGCGTATGCACATTCTTACACGTAGTTTTGTAGTTTTCAGATTCCTGATTCTCGTCTGATGATTTAGCCTGAGTTGCCCTGAAGTCTATAAAGCAAAGATGAAACCTCTGTTGTATCTCACAGAGGCTGTATAATATATAACTAGATAAGATAGACACAATTATTTTTTCCTTCATGACAGTTCTACCCCAGTACTCTGTCACTTGAAATATTCTCTCCTGCTAAAACTTAAAGTGACATTTCTGGCAAGACCAACTTACCAGTATTCTACCTGATAGTAGGACATCCTGTCCACTATCAAGCAATCCCTGTAAGTTTCTCCTGAGTAATGCCCTTGAAATGTTTTACTAAAGAAGACACTGTGAGTCAGTTTTAAATTACTGCTGTTTACCTATGAGATATCCCTCTAGAAACATCAATTCTGTGGCATAAGTTCTTATCTACAGTAACTGCTGCAGCATCTTAAGGATTTGAAATACCAGCCAGCCATGGAGCATCACTGCTTCATTGTGTACTGTTCTCTCATCTATAGTTTAGCCATAACATGACTGTGCAAAATATCTCAGGTGGTACATTACAACAAGACATCTTGTCACTTTCCAACTTCCTTTTCCAGCTGAAAATGTTTATTTTCCATGTATGATGGGTCTGCGTGACAGTAATAAAGCATGGAGGAGGGAAGAAGTGGGTTTTCTCTTTGTTAAATAGAAGATGAAAAACAGTTAAACATAATCCTAGCGATAAAGCTGTTGATGAGGCAAAATTTGTATTTGTGTTAGATTGCATTTGGCTACGGAGCTTAGTATTAGAGTTAAATGCAATCTCTAATTCAACAGGTTTTTGTGTGAATCAAACAAATTAAAAAACAACATCACAAAAAGAAAACCAACAACTAAGCCTGTTTTGCATTCTCTACAAGTAATTAAGGTAGTCAGCTACTTTAATTTGTGAAGAAGAACTAGATATGAAATTAGAATAGCCAAGAGTGTATTCAGAAACCTGGCATATCTTAACAAAGTAATATAGGATGGATGACGACTGCTTAACATCACCAGACAAAAAAAGAAATTTCCCCTGTCATCAGACTACTGTTGAGTAGCCAGCACAAGGTTTTCTTTGTCATTGCTTTAATGAGTGACATAATTACTTAAAACTGTTCAGACTCTCAATTCCCATTGCACATGATGCTACAGAAATACAGCTGTATAGTCTCTAAGTTGTAACAGGCCTCAGCTATTTTAAATAAATTCTGACTGAAGAACACATCAAATGAGGGTTTGTATTTAAGTAACTGTGGGCACATATGTTGGAAAGAATTCAGGTCTAGCCTATTGTTGGGGGTAGCTTCTTATTTTGAGAAAGCGAATTGAGTTGTGAGAGAAAACTGAGGTAGACAGATCAAGGACTGTGGTGGCAATATTATTGAGCAGAACGTTAGCCATGTAAAAATTTGCACACATGCAAAAAATGCTTTCAGGGTAGAGATTGCCTTGTGCTGATTTATTTATAAAGTAAGGGGATCAAGTGGTAAATAACTATGCAAGTTGTGTATAGAACAAAAATTCAATGACATACCTGCTTTGTAATGTGGGATGGTTGGTTTGGCTGCAAAATTGTGCGCTTTAGGGACAGAGTGAGCACTGGGTTCTCCAAAAAAAAAAAAAAAAAAAAAAAAACACCTCAGTTTTTGTTGGTTGTTTTTATGTCTGTGCAGTGTGATAATACTAAGCTCAGAACTGAAGTTGGGATACATAGATTTTCTTTTTAGGTTTGTTTTTTTTTTTTTTTTTTACTGATCTACATGGGTACATTTGACTCAGGTACCGAAGGACCAGTATGAGACCCATACGCCTCCTTAATCCTGTGTAATTTCTAAATTAAGCCCTACTTAAAGGATTTATGGGGGACTTAAGGAGAGTCTTTGGGCTGGCCTTTTGCAGAGGAGTGAAATTTCATGCTTAGTGTAACTTCTTTGTGTTGTAGTTTTCCAGTCTGACATAATGTCTATAACAACAGACAAATACTTCTCAAAGAGACTGATTTATGCCTGTAGAGATGCTTTAAGATCTTTGGCAAATGCTACAATGTAAGTACAAATTACCATCATAATAACACCTTGCTTTGCTTTGAAGAAGTCAGTACTTAACACTTCCCTGCATTATGTGGTGAATCTCAATAATCGTTGATCAAATTGAATCTTGGTGACAGTGGGCACCATTTTCATCCCCCTCAGTGAGATTTGCACCTAATCAGAACCACCAGTCTAAGGTGGTTCTGAGCCACACAGGCACATGGGGATTGTTTCTTGGCTAGCTTGTGGTAAAGTTCCTGTTGTCAATGAATACCTGAGGATATGCAGCTAGAATGTGGTCCTCAGTGTTCTTCAGGTTCCTGATGTCTTCTCTCTAGTTTAAAGTGTTGGTTTTCTGTATTCATTGGCAGCTGTCCTGCAGTTGGCGAGCAAATTACAGTGATGTCTGCATAGAGCAGTCAAGGTTGATGAGAATTATGAAGATAGAGTTATTTTTAACAGAAATGACTTAATGCCAAAGGTTTTGATAAAACTAAACAGTGGGTCGAATTTACTAGTAATTCAATATTACAATACATATTTATTATCATTATTGTTCTATGTTCAGGCAATTCCCAAAAATACATTTTATTGGTTGGAATTGCTTTACAGGGGTGCTTTATTTTAGTTAGTTTTGTCCCTTTATTTTTCACCTAAAGCTTAACTAACATCTGAACTTACATTGCTAGGAGCTTTTGGAAGAGATTGATGATCCTATGTCTGAACTTCTACTGGGTGATTAGGACCATCCCTTACATGGTTTGTTATGGATGAGGTGCAAGCTGGTACCAGCATTGTCAACGTTTTCTGCAGAGGTTGCTGCCTTTTCAATTTGGCCTTCGCAGGCTGTTTTGGCTGATTGTAGTAGTTGCTTGTAGGATGTCCAGATGAGGGAAATCAAGTGAAAAGTCAGGAGCTGGGTATACAGTGCACCTGTTATGAAAACAAGTGTGTTGTGCTGCTTCCATACATCAGGGCAGAGCTGAGGGTCATAGAATCATTAGAGTTGAAAAAGAGTACTGAGATCTAGTCCAGCTGTCAACTCCTGCCCCCCTGCCCACATCCCTCAGTGCCACCTCTCCGCAGTTCTTCTCCACTATGGACAATGGCTCTACCACCCCCTGCTGAGCTTCTGCCAGTGCATCTGAGAAGAAATTTTTCATAATATCCAACCTGAGATCGCATGATTATTGCATGTGGCTGTGGTATGCAGGTACAATCTTTGTAAAATAATTTAAAAGTGTTAAGGTGAAATTAAGATTGTTTCAAAGACTTTTCTTCCCTTAAAAGTGTTAAGGTGAAATTAAGATTGTTTCAAAGACTTTTCATTTTTTTTTAATTATGAAATAAATGTAATTAGGGACTGAACAGATGGTGATGTAAGACAATATACTCTGTTAAACAAACTCTGTATCTCCCAATCCTGGAAGAATGCTCTCTTTCTTTAGTCCTCTAGGTCAAGATATGACAAAATCCAGCATCAGGAGAATATGAGGGAAAAAAATCAGAATCTAAAAATGTTTCTGCAGATGTGGCATCACTTAAAGAAAAAAAAAATGTAGAAAACAGTGTTAAGTAAGGATCCTGATGCTCTGAGTATTGTAAAAAGAAGACTGTAATTGCTTGAAAATACTGTCCCAAGACTGTTTGCCCACCTTGTCCCCTGAGATCAGTAACATTAAATTTAGTATATTCCTATTATGGGAAGAAACTAGAGTAAAACCTTGAAAGAGTATTGGAGCTAAAAGCAAATTATTAGAGATCTCTAATTGAAAATTGAAAGTGTGTAACTATGAGCTGTTAATAATTAAACCTCCAATATTTTCATGTGAAAAATCTGCATTTCATTTTAGGTGAGCTAATTTTGAGGTCAGTCGTTGTGGTAAAAGGAGAGATGGGTGGGCAAGAGCACTGAAAACAGTAATGGGAAGCTTAAATACTCCTCCAGTGCACATTTTTCACGTTTGGTAAAAAGTAGAGGGCGAGGATAATTTCTTATTGTGTGTACAGCACTGTGTGGGGCATCTGTATTTACTAGGGTGCCAAAGTACGTGCTATTGCTATAAGGATAATGCATGGCAATACAGCTACAACCGTTTTGGTACATTGGTATGTACATGTAAGTGTGCTCTTTACATTTTTTCATCTAAGCTCTCTGTATACTAGATAAAAAGTTTGGGGTTTATTTTGCGTTTTTGGTGGTTTTTTTAATAAGTGTCAGCTGATATTTTTTAAATCCCTCATGAAGACGAGCCAAGCACAATGTAAGGTATAATCTGCTGACTGAGGCAAAACCTGACCTTCCCAGGTTTTGCTCTGCCTTCAGTAGTTTTTAAAATATAGCTCTACCTTTGAAAAGACAGCTGACGTCCTGGTGTTTGGGGCAGAGTGAACATCCAGTTCCTAAAAGTGCCTCCTTGATTGCAATTTACTGTTCGGTGAGAAGTGTAGCTGTCTCCTGCTCGTTGCAGGAGGGCTGCCTGCAGCAGCAGATCGTTTGTGCTGTGCCTGGGTGATTCTGCTCTCCCTGTATGGAGGGAAAGGTTCCCTCTGTCAGTTGTTCTCCGCAAAACCAACTCTTTTGTGATGGCACCGGAGTTACAAATCCTTCAGCAGTGGCAACATCCTTAGTTTTTACCAATTTTGACTGCCAGCATGATAACCGTGTGGTGACACTGAGAGCTGTACTTTGCCTAGCTCTTTGATACAACACATGGGGAGTCTTGTAACTGAAGGAGGAGTGCCTGTGACCGTCAGAGCAGCCTGCGCCCTGCATGCAGCCTCGGGTCGGGAGAAATACGTTCCTGCCATAAGTGATGTCAAATACGGCTTCTTTTTTACCTCCATGCTTTATGGGGGGATAATTTGGCAGCACGAACACGTGTGTTTTGTCTATACTCGATGTTTTTCTTGATGCCTTTACATTACATGTGCCTGTTATTCATTCTGATAGTTGAGAATGGGACCCTCCCCAGGATTTCTCCGTAGATGCATTACAAAAGGAGTGAATTATCGATATATTAATGTATTTTGTTTATTCCTACTGTTCCTGTACACTTGGGTTCTTAAGTCTCCGTAGTATCGCAAAGGAAGAAAAGGAAGCAGTCTCTACTAATTGCATGAGGGAGAGCTAATGGCTTTCCTAGAACAGGGTGGCTTAGAAATTCCTGCCGAAATCGCTGCCGGATTTTACATAGCGATAACAAAGACCTCTCACTGAAACAGAGCACCGACAACCTGTGCAGGCGAACCCGTAGAATTAATTAGATACCGACGATGCCTTTAATAGGAATCGGTCGTTTCTCCAAATGAGAAAGCTGTTGTAAGAACGAGGAATAGCACCTCAGCTAGGGGATCGCGCATCGATGCATCTCCCCGAGCTCAGAAGGCGGGGAAGGTACCACCATCTGCTTATCCTCTCCTTTACCACTTACCTCAGCAGGGAGATGCGATAGTCCGTTCGCCGGTGTCATTGTGGCAGCCGCGGCATTCCCAGACAACTTTGACGGGCGAATTACCGGAGCCGCCTCCTGACACCTCCCCGCCCGGCCCTTTCCGTGCCCCCCGCCACCCCCCCTCGCCGTGCCCAGCCCCGCTACTGGAGCCGCCGCGTGGCCCCAGGGCGCTCAGCCTCCCGCCCCTGCCCGCTTCGCTCCCGGCCCCGCCGCGCTGCCGGGCCACCCCCCCGGCGCCGCGGCCCCGGCTCCCGCAGGCAGCCTGGCTGCCTCCTAAGTTGTGGCGGGGCTCTGCTGCCCCCCCGCCTCTGCAGAAAGCGGCTTTTTCCTGTTCCCTGCGAGCGTAAATCAGCTTCATCTAAAATCTCGGAAGTGCAAGTCCATCACATCTCCCTCCTTGCCGCCCGCTACACCTGCGTGAGTCAGACCGCAGCTCCCGCTGCCCCGCTCCGGCGCAGGGCTGCTCGCGGTCCCCTCTCGGGCAAAAGCAGAAGTGGAATCCGCTCACGCGTTCGGCGGTTCCTTCCCCGGTTGTTGTAGCAGTCGCTGACCTCCAGGCACTATGAATAAACAGCAAAGCCGGGAACAAAAGGAGTCTTCTGGCTGCCATTATCTCACATTAACGTAGCGGACGCGCTGCGGTGTGAACAATGTGAGTCTCGTTCGCCGATAATCAGCGAGTACCCAGACATTCGGATTACCACGGCAACGGGCAACGGTAGCCCGCTGGGTGGGTGTGTTTTTGTTGTAGGGGAGCAGCGGGAGCGGGAGGCCAGGCGCTGCGCTGAGCAGGGTGCTGCGGGCAGCGCTCGGGGCGCGTTCCGGCACACGTGCGTAGGTCGGGCACGGGCCGAGCGGGGCTGTGCCCCAAGTGCAATAAAGGTTAAACCTCGTTTGCCGCGCTGAAAATGATCGTAAGATAATTTCAGCGTTTCGGGAAGGTAACAGGTGGCGTGTTAACGGCAGGGCTGTTGCTGGCGAACGGTGTAAGCGGGATCCGGGCGGTAGTAGCGCGGTGCATGGGCTGCTGTGCAACATGGAGCCGGGGCGATGCTGTAGCCTGCTTTCCTTTGAGCAGAAGGATGCCATGGTCTCGCGCTGCCGGGCGGTGACAGCCCCCACGGCTCCGAAGCTGAGGGTGTTGCGGAGCGTTTCTATCGCCTACCTGCACCGTGTGATCTACGCTGAGTGCTGAGCGGTGTGACCCATGCCTCGGAGCGCGCCCACACGCGTGTACAGGGACATTGGAGAGGGCAGGAACGTGGCAGGGCTGTTTGTGAAGGGGGGCGGGTGCTCGCAGGTCCAGAAACACCCGGGTTAATCTCGTCGTTGGCCCGATGTATTTTCTGATTCCAGGGCTGGGTTTGGAGGCGCCAGCTCTTGGTGAGCACGTGGCTGCCTGCAGTGTTGGGCAGGCGTGTGGCCCCCTGCAGCCAGTGGGACGGGCAGGCAGCATCCGGTCCTGCAGGCCCCGCCGGCCTCGCGAGCTTATAAAGTAAAACTTGAAGGCTTTCCATTTCCAAAGGTGCTTTCCATCACCTGCAGAGCGCCGGGGCTGTATGGATGGCTGCATGAATGGCTCCTGCGAGGGGTGCTGGTATCTAGCAGGGCAGCGGCAGATACCCAGCTGCAGGTGCTGTGAGCCTACAGGCTGACAACTTGCTCTCTGCTTTCACCTGCCGACTGCCTCACCTTTGCCTGCCCACCGAGCTCAGGGTCAGGACCTTTCTGTTTTTTTCAAGCAGCTCACTGGAAAGCAGTTGCCCTTCGTTTTACAGTGAATGATGTGACCTCCAATCGCTTTCAGTCTTTCTCTTCAGTTCACATTGCTTATAGCCCAGTACAGACAATGTCCAGTAGTGAGACAATGCTTGAGTTAACTCCAGAGATGGCTGCTGAGTGCTTTTGGAGCCAGGAGCTTTGCACAGGGCTGTGAAATGTTTTCATCTGTTTGGAAGCAATGGACTTGAGAAGTTTTGTAGGGATAATGTGGGGAGTTGGATGTTTTTCCAGAAGACCTCAGTGCTCGGAGTCACACCTTTAAGAGGTAGAGAGGGAGGTAGAATTTTGCAGAAGGTTCCAAAATGGCTCTTTTCATATTCATGTTACATAGTTGCACCTACTGATTTGTATGGGCTCTGTCAACGGGCATTTGTTGAGTGAATTATACAACGGAGCCTTAATTTATGCTGCAGACTTCTTCAAGTAATACTATTAAGTACAGAGAAGTATTTGAGGAAGGCATGCAACCCATAACTGTCATCAGTGGAAAGTAAATTTCTGCAGCCATCCAAAGCCACTGCTGGCATTCATGCTTGTTATATGATTCTCTTATTTCCTTTGTCTTTCATGTAAGTACCTTAGGGCACCTATACACAGCACTGGCTTATAGTTTGCTTTGTGCTGAAAGAATGTTCGCACTCTTTATTGCCTTTACAGTAAGTCTTCATGTTTCCTTGCTGACTTAGGTCGTCTTTGCATTCTTTCTATGCTGGTGTCTGCTTGCTCTGCCTCTTCCTCCCTATGAATGAGTTGTGTAGAATGGTTCCTCCAGCGTGCGTAAAACACAGCACAGAAAATCAAGTAATACCTTGTTTAATTTTTTTTTGTAATAAAATTGTTAATAATTATGCTTTCTACTACCTACAAACTGACCTAAAAATAAAGTATTCTGATGTCAGAGAGCTTTGAGATTTTCAGTGGAAATATTTCAGCCAGATGCGTTAGCCATGTAAAGACAGTGCATATGTCTAAGTTGGTGAGGCATTTGTTTTGTTCCCCTGCAAAAAACAAACAAACAAACAATGAAAATGAGAAGTCAGTTGTTTCCTTCTAAATGTGAGGGTTCTCAGAAACAAAACAAATGCAGAATGCTTCTGATTGCCAGTAAGGAGAAACAAAATTCAGTTTTCAGGTGTCTTTTCTTCATAGAAGTCACAGCCACAGATTAAGTGGAAGCTTGGCCAGAAATAACAGAAATAAAAATTTCCACTCTATCTGTTACTTCTGAATGGGTTGTTAGGGCTTGCTAGCTTACTGAAATCAGCTGAAAATCAGCTGAAATCAGGGAAAAATCAGCTGAAGCCTTTCCTTTGGAGTGTTCTGGTGCTGCAGGAAACTGCTAATAGTGTTCTTGTGATTTTATTTTTAAAGACATCATTGGGTTTTGTTTATACTGATAAGAAAGTGGTAGAAATGCAGTCAGAGTCATGCCTGTTCAGGTTCAAATTCAAAACACCTTTTTGGTGTGTTCAGTGTTTGCTCTGCACCATGCAAAATAGTCTTTCTCTTATAGAGTATGCTTAGAATATGTCTGTGGTGGAATTCCTAATCAAGAAGGATTGCTAATTGAATCCATATTGATAATTAAAGCTATGCAAGCGCTGTTCATTTGGGAAACCCAAGTGCAGCAAAACCTAAACCTGAATGAGAGCACGTAAAGCTGCATACCTTGTGAGACAGCATGGGATAGGGAATATGTGTATGAATACTAGAATTGTGAAGGGCTTTGTCTCCTGTTCTGACTGTGGGATTTGTCCTTTTTTTCTCACTGCAGATGAATGGGATTTTAGGGTGGAGAAGAGAGACAGAAAGGAGCCTGGAGTCTTGTTTGGAAATCGTTGTGTTAGTTTGTATTAAAGTGGTGTCACCTAGAGGCTCCAGCCAAGAATACAGCCTCGGGGTGCTCCCACCCTGCACACACACTCTGCTGGGGCAGAGGCACAGGCAGGGAGAGCTGCCACCTACCAGGGGTTCCTACAGCTGCTGTGAGCTTGGACTGCTCTGCTTTTGGCTATGTAACTTGGCTTTTGGCTATGTAACTGTAGAGATTAGATCTCCAAAATTTCAGTCTGTGTTGCCAGGTGCGCACTCCTCTCTACGTGTGCTTGGGTTGCATAAGAAATGAGAAATGGTGGTCAACGTTGTGAGGGTAATCACCTGCTCTTGTTGATGTCAGTTGAAGGAGTTGTGATAGATTTTGTAGATTTAAAGCACTGTGTGGCCTGTGTGTGTGTCAGCCACCAGCCGAGTGGAGTGACTGAGCTTTGGAAGTATTACAGATTGCTGCAAAACTGCACAGTTGGCTTGAGGGTAAGGAGCAAAGAGTAGTTGCTGGAAGCCCAGTTCTGTGAAAACTGATGTCAGTGCTTGGAGGGAAGAGGGTTTTTTGAGAGAGCCAATATGTGGTGCTTTTCTTCAGTAGTTGATGGATTTTCTGTGTTTAAAACAGGGAGTGATTTAGAAGTGTAGTGGTTTAGACACACCTAGTCTTCCCAACAAGAGATGTGTGGCAAATCACCAAGGAAGATACTACTCCTCCACAGTATGTAAAGTATCAATTCCCTCGGGATGTGTACTTCACTGAACAGCCTGAATCTCGCTTTCCTCAATCAATGAAGATATGTAAACAGAGTATCTGATACACATACAATTGCTTTAATAACAATTGTAGTTTTAGTTATGTAAACATATTTTAAGTGCAGCATTTCCAAATAATGCCACAAATCACATGAGAGCCACACTAATTCCCTAGCTTTTACTTACTATAAGGAGCCCACTTTGTCTTAAGCTATTTTTATTAGAACTAGCTGACGATCTGTGTGTGATGTAAGTTTGTAACTATTCTGAAGAGGTTTGCCATCTGATTGATTCTGTTTTTCTAGCACTGGGAATTAAGAGATGTGCCAGTGTGCCTCTCTGGCATTTGTGCTGCATTACCAGTGGCTTCAGTAGATTTGCCAGTAGCTAAAAAATCTTTCCTACTTACAGCTTGGTCACAGCTTCACTACATCATCATTGAAGAAGTGTTTCTCTTCATCTCCTTCTCTTTGCTCTATGGCTTCCTCTGCTGTTTGGCCTTTCATGCTGACCAGTAGCATGCAAAGATTCATTAACGCTGTTATAAATTTAGTCCATACTCTTTTAGTGGACTCCAGCTGAGCCCAAACTGACTCACTGCCCTCCAGGATGTACTGAGAGACTTAATTACCCTCATATTGTTCAACAGGAACAACGTTGCAGGCAGCACTTCATTTGGCCTGGAGACTTTGAAGCTTCTTTGCCTACAGGCTGCCATTTTCAAGCCTCAAGAAAGGGATGTCAGAAATATGCAGCCTTGTATATTAACAGCAGAAGTGACTGCTCTTTTGCAAATGACAATTGAATTGGTCATGTGTCAGTATAATACTTATATGGATTTGCCTATGATGGTGGGAGTATTCCTTTGGGTTGTCTAAGGACAGAAATGCAAGTTAAAGGAGTGGAGAAATGGAAGGGCAAGTTATCCTGAAGCTAAATGCTGTGTATTTCAGCATGTCTCACTGCTTAAAGCCAGAGAGACATTCACACAGCAGAGGTGTGGTGAGTGCCATGTCCAGTGTAGCAAGGTTGGACTCAAACGTGTGTGTAGGGGGTGATAGCTGGAGTATTGTGTCATGGGGTACAAACTGGGAGAATGCCAAATATTCCTCACTGCAGTAGCCAAAGGAAAACTTGCGCAAAGTGACATCTAGCTCAGTAAGTGCACATTAGGTGTACAGGTTGTTGTTCTGTGAAGCAGTACCTGCCACTGTTTCAGAGTTGCCGCAATTTCTGAACTAAGTTCTGTGTTGGACAACGTAGGAGTCATGTGGTTCAATGTGTGCAGTGAATGTTTCTCAACAAATCTATGTATGGCCTTTTATTCTGGCTTTCATGTGTCATGCTGAGTTTCCTATGCCAGCAGCTTTCATCATATGTCAACAGTATGGCTTCTTGAAATGACACTGTACCATAATGTGGTAAAAATTGAGTGATTTACTCTTCTTTATAATTAGATGAAATGATTGCATAATCTGCAAGAATCTAGCTCAACCTTTGCCTAACAAATGTTCTGATTCTACAGTTGGATGAATAATAGATGAATTCTTTTCTGTGTACTGTAAAGGAGAATAGGAGAAACATACTTTGGAGGCAAAGAAAATGAAGATATGGGTGCAACTTCTTATCATAAGCTATGGCATCACTAGCTCAAAGCATGAGCATGTGTATCAGCCACACTGCTTATTTGAATTAGAGGAGCCTTCAGTGACTCTGGTTTGATCCCTGTCTGTCATTACCCTTCTTACATTGTCTTTACTCCTGCACTTACAAAATATTTTCTTTGTCCCTCGGGTTTTGTTACCCGTTGGCCGCACATCATTCGTGAGTATCCAGAAATGGCTGCAGCGAGTCCTGTAAGTGCTTATGTCATAGCAGGATCTTTGTAGTCATTGAAGTATACAAGTGTCCATGCGTGCCATAAATATATGAAAAGATCGCAGGGCAGACATCATCAAAAACCATCAGAGGAGGAAATAAAGTAGGAGGCATCATTCAGAGCAGGAAAAAAGAGGAGAGCTTTGTAGTAGTCACACACTGTGAGTTAGTCATCATTCATCTCCATGTTGACCGAGGGGACTCACTGAAACATTGCGTCACTTGCAAATATTAGTCACCAAAATCACTGTCTGAGACTTTGAGGGAGACTAGGAAGATTTTTAACCTTGTAAGAGAAAATATTTTAAAGAAAAATGGGCTAAGAGGACTCGCTGATTGCAAGGCATTAAATATGCCCTTATTCACACATCATTTTATATGCATGCTGTCAAGATAAACATTACCAATCAAGCATTTCATATAGAATTAATGTTTTCCATTAATTTTCTCTAATTATTTGTTAGGGGAAATTATTTTTTCCCTAATTAAATTCTTTTCTTTTTCTATTATTACTTAATTCAATTTGGATATTTTGAAACAAACAGGTCAGTTTAAATTCATCATTATGTTCTAACACAGTGCTACTGTGCTGACGCAGGTATATGGAATTTGTTTGAAACTTAGTAGTTGCTTATAAAATGTACTCACTATTTCATTTCAGCTTGCTGCTATTGGTATTACTAGGATTATTGGCACTTTGGACAAGGGCAGTTTTTATCACAGGTGTGCACACTTTTTTGGGCAATGTATTTCCTATTATTGAATGATTTACACTAGACTTTATGAGCTACATGAAGAGCAAACACAGATATAGTCCTTGATTTTGGTTCATGGCAGAAAAGGGAGAAGTGGCCCAAGCCTGTATGCTGTTCTGATAATACAGGAGCGTCACCTCTCTAGTCTGCCCCAGAGCCCTCACTGGGGCATAGGCAGCTTTGTTGCCTTGCCAGGTGTTGCTTGAATTACTTCTGAGGTCCCTGGAGCTTAGGCTTTGATGCATTCCTATACATTTCTAGGAGAACCTGCATAGATTCTTTGGGTATGGTAGCACCACCAAGAATTCTAGTGATAACTGGTTATCCAAGCAAAAATGCTTTCCTTGACAAAAAATACAGGTAAGGATCTTTTGGTGATGAAAGAGCAATTTGTATGCTTATTAAATGGTTTTATATCTAGGTGAGGAAAGATCATGTGTATATATGTACATATATGCAAATGGAAGTCTAATTTACAAGTTAATGGTATGAGAACAAGTAAATTTCAAATCAGGATGTGTTTTATGGTGATGGATCAATGGTTACTTTCATAGAATTTAGCGTATGTCATTAATTACATGGTGTGTACATATGCTGTGTTTATTTTGCAGCCATTAAAGTTTTTTTATGAAAAGAACTGTAAGAAATGCTTACTTGTATCTGTGGACAAAACTAATGGAAAAACCCAGTCTTCTCATCCACATATTTATCTGAAAGATGTGGTGTATATCTGCAGTTGATTTTCTAGCATGCTGATTAGCTAATACTGTTTTTGGCATGCAGCTTATCCGTTGTGTAGGAGAACACTATCTGAATTTCAATTTACTTTTCAAAATGATGTTGAACTGCTATTCCTTTAAAGACTCTTCTGGCCATTTGAGGACCCAGTGCAGACAGTGGAGCTGCAGTCTAGTCTCAAAATCTAATTGAATTGTTATGAGGCAGCTGAAGAAGTGATTGTTGAAGAGCTTGAGATGGATTGCAAAAAAATAAGTGCTTCTGAGCAACTGGCTTAGTGTCCCCGTTTGAAAATCTGCCCTTGAGTTTATTTTTACTTTCACTGGTATCAGACCTTTATGGTAAAAGCCCTGTATTTTGATATAATCAAGGAATTCATTAGTTCCGTGTGGTTTTGGTGAGATCACATTGCTATTAAAGAAGAAACTTTATGCCTCTGGGAGTGCTAAGCTAAGAATGGAAAAAGGAATGGGGAGTTAAGGTAATGTGAGGTGTTAATCCTGTGTTCCCACCAGCAATTTGCCACCATTTAACCTTTCAGAATCTCATTCTCCTAAACGTTTGTTTTCACAGTGATGGGTCTTTCCCTTACGACTCTGTTCCCTGGCAGCAAAATACCAACCAGCCTCCAGGTTCCTTATCAGTGGTCACCACGGTATGGGGTGTGACTAATACCTCTCAAAGCCAGGTAAGCTTCTCTTTTATGTTGCCTCCCTGCTAGATTTGTGTTTTGATTAATGCTTGCAAAATGGAAAGCTTTGGGGAAAATTCTCTTAGAATCATTAACATGTCTGCATTCTCTTTGTTGTGCTTACTGCTTTATTGCTTTTTTTTTTTCTTCTTTTTTTTTTTCTTTTTTTTTTTTTCCTCCAGTTTTGTTCTTTTTGGAAGCATCAGAAAGGAGGTGACTGAGAGCTTCAATCAGCAGTCCTCTTAGCTGCATGCATATGTCAGGATAGGGTATAGCACATATTTAAGTACTACAAGCATGACTTTGTCACCTCTTTGTAAACCTCTTAGGAATTCTAGTTTGAGTTTTTTTATTAAAAAGAGTGTTTCTGTCTAGATTCTCAAAATGGCAACTTCTGTTGGTTTTACCTGGGTCTGTTGTTGCGTACTGTGGGCTTCTGAGATCTGTTTGCAAACTCTACCTCCATGCCGAGGTACCAACTACCAAATGTAGGTTGAACTCTCTTCAACCTCACTGTTGATGCTGCCTAACTTCGCTAATGTATTTCAGTATGCCTTGGAGTAAAAGCAAGATCTGGCTTCCAGG
The DNA here is from genome assembly GCF_019232065.1 of Centrocercus urophasianus. NCBI lineage: Eukaryota > Metazoa > Chordata > Aves > Galliformes > Phasianidae > Centrocercus > Centrocercus urophasianus. The sequence continues at coordinate 23,160,717 of NW_024884722.1, forward strand.
CAAGAGACATATTTCTGTGATTTTCATTCCATTCTCTCCATCTTTACTTCTCTTTCTCTTCTCCAAAGATAATGCTGTGCAAAATTAGGCTGTATGAAGGAAGCAGCTTTAATGAAAAGGATACGGGTTATCTCTGATAGTGTGCTCTCCAAGGGTTTTGACACAAGTCATACTCTCAGACAACATTGCCCCTTTTCACACCATGGATGAAGTGCCTTAAACACATTGCCATGTTTTGTGGGCACAACTGATGTGTAAATCCAGCCTGGTTTTTCCATGTTTCTCAAATCAAACGTTATTAGATCCCTTACCAAATTTTTCTGTTCGTTTGTTTTAAAAGTTTGGTTAGAAAAATAAAAACAAAAATGTTGTGAATTGAGTCATTTTAAAAAGTAATCATTCAGGAGCAAAGTCATATAGATAGTCACATGGCAGTTATGTGAACATTGTGGCACAGTCTTCCTTCAAAAAACACAGATAGGTAACGCTTACCAGACCTCATTTATTACTGTTGATTTCTTTTTAAAACCAAGGTCTCCCATCTGGGAGAGGAACAGTTTAGTAAATATAAACATATAGGTCCATAATAGCACTGGCCAGAAAATGAGAAGATAATCCATTGCAGAAATGTTTCACACTTAAGATGGAAAAAGAAAAAATGATTCGGTGTTTTGTTCTATCTTAAGAACAGTGTTATATTATTTAAGCTCTTCATGATACTACAGAGGAATGTGCAACAAAAGAAAACAAGTGCTTTGGTAAAAGGAAGAAAATGCTTCTTCAGAATTACTGCATGGAAAGGGTGAAACTCTGAAACGTGAGGGTTGGCTGTAGCTGTTTAGAGCAGATTGAGACAAATGGCAAGGTTTCCCATAAGTCTTCGTGCTCCCCAGGGGGATGAGCTGGACTCACAGATTTGGTATCACAAATCTCAAAACTGGATAAACTCAACACCACCTTGTGGTTTGGTCTTTTGCAAAAATTGTAACTTCTAAATTTCTTCCTAAACAGCAGGCAGATTTCCATGCAGATAATCCCTGTACCGTCATGCTTACGTCTCAAAGAAAGTCATATCATCTTTGGTTCAATTGAAAAAAAAAAAAAAAAAAAAAAAAAAATTGAGCAAACCAAATTGTACAAAACAGTCTAAGCCATGGAAATACACACTCCTAATAGTTTTTGCATCTGTAACATTCTTTACAGTATGTCTGTAGGGCTGGATACTTGTAAGTCATTTTGAAGTCCTACATAAACAAAACAAACTGAAAATATAGAATGTGCTTTCTCTTAATTGAATCCGTGTCACCTAAAGAATATGGATCTAGCAGGTCTTTATTGAAACTTTTTAGTAAGTGCTCTCGTTAACTAAGTGGATTTTAAACTGCCCTCTGTGAAGGAGAATTAGATATCAGAGACTCTTGATAGTTTGAAAATGGGTAAAGGAGAGATCGTCAGAAGCCAGTGCATCTAGGCTTCTGCAAGACACATGCTTAGAGTTCAGAGTACAAGATGGTTATATCCTAATTTATTGATTCCATCAAATCAACACAATTTGCTTGATGTAGTTCAAAGTACATCCCCTTACTCTCATGTTTCTTACTCACAGGTGCTGGGAAATCCAATGGCAAATGCTAACAACCCTATGAACCCAGGAGGAAATCCCATGGCTTCTGGGATGACTACCAGCAACCCGGGAATCAACTCCCCTCAGTTTGCTGGACAGCAGCAACAGTTTTCAGCCAAGGCAGGCTCCACTCAGCCGTATATACAGCAGGGCATGTATGGGCGACCCAACTACCCTGGAAGTGGAGGCTTTGGTGGGAGGTAAGATATACCTGTGTGAGGTGGAAAAGGAATGTAAATAGTTGATGAAGCTTGTTTTAGTGATGTGATCAAAGTGTCACACACTCATTTTGATGTGTTAAGTCTCAGTAGCTATTTTATGCTGGTCAACTAAAATGCATACTGCTCTTATAGCTTCAGAAATCAGCTACCCAAACTACAACAGAATTCATCGCAGTAAATGGAAATGGCTTAGGTCAATCAATTAGTTCTAATAAACCCCCCAAATAAAGTTCTAATTAAGAGAGATTGTTAAATAGACCACAGGCTTAGGAATGATTAACATTTAATAAGGCCAGGTTGTGAAAGATATTGATGACATAATTTATGCGCTTGTATGGAGAAATAAACTTGAGCGTTAGGCAACAGTAGATTCTTATGGATGGAGTATTTCTGCCCAAAGGCTTGCAACACAGCAGGCATTTTGGAAAAAAAAGAATTATAAAAATGGAGGCGGCGTAGATTTTGTTAAGAGATGTGATCTTATTGTGTATTTGTTTTGTTTTGGAGAAGTAAATAATGCATTTGCAAGATAGGTCTAAAGTAATAGCCCGGGCTTTGTTAAATTTTGATGTTCTATGTCTGTCCTTTGTAAAGAAGAGTAGTAAGTCCACTTAACAGAAACCACTATTTATGGCCTCTCAGCAAAAACTGCTGGAAAGGTTGTTAACGTAACCATTCTCGTGTAAAGAATATAAGCTTAGGACTTGTATGTCTTGATCTCTCACCTCTGCCACTGATCAATTGAGTGACCTTGAACAAACCATGAAGTTTCTGTACCTCTATGTTAACATCTCTAAAATGGACACAGTAGTACTGACCCATATTTATAAAGATACTTGAAGTCTTGGAGTTGAAAAGACAGGATTTTGTTTCATTTATATTATGACCAGCGGAAGACCTGGCTAGGAACTGCAAAATTAATTGTGCGAGATCTGGAAGGAGCTGATTGCAGTGGGTCTCTCCTAGCTGTTCTGCTCAGGTTGAGGGAGGAGTTCTTTTGCACTTGGCATAGTTTGCCACCAAGGCGGGTGAATGTGCTTTTGTGGAGGCAGCTGTCTGTTCATGCTACTGTGCAATCTGCCCCTAAATTATTGCAAAATGGAGCACGCATTAACTTTTTGGATTTCAGCTCAATTTCTTAGTAAGCTCCAGAGCTGCTGCAAAGCAGTTTAGTGCCCTCCAGCAAACAACCAGGGGGAGATGCCTTGCAGTCCTAGTGGCACGTGAGCAGCTCTTGTATCTCACTTATGCACTGAATTCCTCCTCCTGCTGACTCTCACTGGGAATTGGTAACATAGTTTTGAAACAGTTCTTCTGGATGTGGAACACAGAAGTTCAGAACAAAACCAGACACGTCTCAATTGTTTCTTTCTATCTTTTTTTCCTGGTCAGTTACCCTGGAGGCCCCAATACTCCCGCAGGGATGGGCATCCCGCCGCACACCAGGCCACCAGCTGATTTCACCCAGCCAGCAGCTGCTGCTGCCGCTGCTGCAGTTGCAGCTGCAGCTGCTACAGCAACAGCTACGGCAACAGCCACTGTAGCAGCCCTTCAGGAAACACAGAATAAGGACATGAACCAGTATGGACCGGTAAGAATGTAGCCCCTATGACTTCATACCTGCCTGATTTGGACCATCACAGGGAACTGGGCTGCCTTCCCTTTATTTTATTTAGGTGCCAACCTATATTTTTGCATGAGCATGGTTATAAATGCTTATGAGAAACTTGTGGAATAAATGTTGCTATGAGTTGAAGTGCCCCATTTTTCCCCAAAAAGTCTGTCTTCATAGATTGTCCCTTTAAACAGTCAAAGATTACCTGAAGTTACGGGTACATCTGATGAATGTGTTATTTCTGCCTTTGCTAGTCCTGTGAACCTCTAAACTTGAGTATCTGGTGAAATGTTTCAGAATTTCAAAAAAGGTTTTGTATTGCTTGAGTAATTGCTTATTTTGCCAACTGCAGTCAGTTTGTTTTCTCCCTTCAGACAAGGAAACAACAATAGAAAGGAGATTTGCTTTTTAATAATTCCATCTGCCTGAACGGCTATGTGAGACATGCATTTCTGGTGATCCATAGCCTCCAGCACATCATGATTTGCTGTAATATTTTTTTTTTTCTGAAAACAAACAAGGGTTCGATTGCTTCAAATTTTCTCTTTAGCAAACCTCTCAGAGTTTTGAAATATATAGGCCCGTATGCCAGATGATGTAATGAAGGATAGCACAAATTGTAGCACAGTGCTGTATGTATGTAGCGAGCTTTGTAGCCTAACCATTATAGACTAGCATTTTGAAACTGTTGCTCATTGTAGACGTGCCTGTCTGTCTCTCTTATGTCTTGTATGATTCTAAGTGAGCTTTTATTATAAATAACATCACCACCTATCAAAAACTGGAGAACGTTAAAGGAAAATGCGACATAACACATCCCTTTCTTTTCCCCCTCTCCCCCCAAAAGCATGTTCAGCCCCCTCTTCCCATTTTAAATGCATGTCGCATTTTATTCTTTTTTTTTTTTCTTCTTCTTCCGTTGAAGGTTTGTTCCTCTTTCCAGATGGGTCCAACTCAGGCTTACAACAACCAGTTTATGAACCAGCCTGGTCCTCGTGGCCCTGCTTCAATGCCAGGCAACATGAACCCAGCAAGCATGGGAGCAGGAATGACACCTTCCAGCATGAGTGGGCCACCCATGTCCATGAACCAACCTAGGCCTCCTGGAATGAGTCCCTTCAGCACCCATGGGCAGAGGATGCCTCAACAAGCCTACCCAGGCCCACGGCCTCAGTCTTTGCCTATACAGGGCATAAAGAGACCGTACCCAGGAGAGGTAGGAAGTTCTCTAGTTTATTTTATTTAGTATAGAGCATTATTTTGGCTGAAGGTTGCTATATGCTAAATAATGTATGATACACATCACTCTACAATAACTATATCTTTGTTCCAAACTTGATAGGAAAACTGCTTGTAAAATATGAGTGACAGCAGCTATTGATTTTTAGCTTCTGAAGTACTCAGATTGGTCCTTGATATGTAAGTCAAAATTATAGTCATTAAAATCAAGAAAGGCCCCAAACCATCTGAGTCTTCAAAATGTCACTTTGAGGTTCTCATGCTAGGTGGTAGAGTCATAGACCTTAAGCAGACTTCCTTCACAAGTGTGGATTTATTTCGCTTGACAATTTCAAAGACATGCTGAAGGGTGACATACTTCATTTGAGCCCAGAACGTATGTGGTCTGCATTTTCTTGAATGGTTTTATTGTTCTAAGGAAGTACAGGGCAGACACTGTATAAACACCAATAGTAGTAACATTTATTTTGAAGACCAAATGCTTTCCAAACTTCTTTAGGTTTGATTTTCATGAGTGCTTAGATGAATATAAATCATGCTGAGCTCGTGTCCCTCTGTGTCAGCACTTACCTAATATAAGTTTATTTGGAGTGTAGTATTTCTAAGTTCTCATGCTGTTATGTGAGACCTGAGTGGCTTCATATGCAAAATTATTTTTGCCATTGTGATTTGTATTGTAACTTCGAGCAGTATAATTAGGGTCAAAATGATACAGAGATTAAGACAACTAAAGGTGCAGGCAGATGTGCTTTTGGATTTTAAAATGCACAATGGCATTTTACTGTTAAAATTGGTGAGAATTAGGCAGTGGGTGCTTTTGAGAATTCTATCCATTACCTGTCCGCATCTGTGTATGCCTAAATGTCTTTATAAATCTAGTCACCAGTTACTGGCTTCAGATATAATTTCCTGGTGAAGTTATGTATAAAACAGAGACTATAGTAATAGCTATAACTCAGCTGTAAGGCTTTCAATATTATTATTTTTTCCCCAAATGTAATAAAACAATAGTAAGAGTTTATAAAAAACATACAGCAAAGAGTACTATGGCATGCACATATTATAGCAAGCATTATTTCTAGAGCTGCATTTATGTATTCAAGACTAGTTTTTTCCTAATGCATAAACTGCTTTTTAAGAAATCTGGAATAAAAAAAATAATAATAAAAAAAAGAAAAGGAGGAATTGTTTCTCTGGAAAGGTCTTTCACTCTGTAGAGTGAATGCTACCACTTACTCTAAAATTATAAAAGTAAAAAATACTTATCTTCAGACTTCATGTTTTAGGGAAGGCTGTGGCTTCTGTTTTTCTGTTTCAGAAGCAACTTTGTAGTCATAACTGAATATCATCATGTTCCCAATAAGTTAATACTGATCGGAGCCTAACTGTTGCATGCTTGCTAGTCTGAGAGTGTGCAAATTCTGTCGATGCTATTTGTATTTTGGTTTTTGAGAGCTTAGTTTATGGAGACTTCTTATTAATCAATTAATCATCAAATTGGCATTTTATTACCTTTGAAGTTACAGTTTTCATTATTTTGATTCGAGAGATGGGCACAATACTCACAAGAGTTAGCAAGGTGTTTGTGACAAATACCAAATCATATTTAGCTCGGGTACTGTCATTCAGGGCCAGGGTGGCAGCTGTGTTGAGCAGTAAGAATGTGTTATTCTGTGCACATTCCAGAATTACTATATTTTTAAGGTACTTTTTCTTTCTGTGCTTCCATTCTCCATCTGGAAAAGGAAATACAAGGATGGTGCTGGTAGTGCATGTAAAAACAGAGATATTGTGAACATTTCACATTTTTACAATTCTAGGTTTCTTTTTGAAACCAGAATTTTCTTTTGAACCATAAGGGTAGCATAAACAGAGGATTGTGGGGACTTAACAACACCATAAGGGTTGTGTGTGTGTGTGTGTGTGTGTGTGTGTGTGTGTGTGTGTGTGTTGAGATGCAGGGGAAAATGTATGTATTTGATCTTATCACTGCTTGGGACTTTCACTCTTCTGAGTGAATATGCACTTCCAAGCATCAGGGCCCTCGTTTAGGCAAGAGTGACGCTAAATGAAGGAATATTCACTTGGAGATTTGATTTTGTTCTGTATTGAATCTACCACGTAATATATACTAACAATCAATTCAGAACAGTTGCTTGCCAGAAATAGATCTTTGTTTTGTTTTCTTTCATCTCTATTGTGAAATAGCCAAATTATGGAAACCAGCAGTACGGACCAAATAGCCAGTTTCCAAACCAGCCTGGTCAGTATCCCACTCCCAATCCTCCAAGACCCCTTACATCTCCCAACTATCCTGGACAGAGGATGCCAAGCCAGCAGAATACAGGGCAGTACCCTCCTCCAACAGTCAACATGGGGCAGTATTACAAGGTAAGCATTTTTAGATTATCAGTTCTCGTTCCAGTAGACATTTGTGGATGGAGTCATATTTATGGCTTCTTAGCTACTGCTTTTACATCATTGAAGGAAAGACAGAAAAAAATACAGTGCTTATACTTATGTTCTAGATATCACAGGAACAAGTTTATCAGACAAGTTGGATTACAGTTTCAAACCGGTTCATAAAGAAAACTGAATGTTACTGCGGCTCCTTAGGAGCTCTTGGTTTCACTTTAAATATAGCTTGTAAAAATAAGTACATAATGGATGCAGCTGTAAAATTTTCACCTGTTTATTGACAAACTACAAGAATACAGCTTTGGAAATTTGTAATAAACAAATTCCACATTGCAGCATCCCAATTTCAGACCTGCAGTGGTCACTGTGAGGTTAAACCAGACCAAAATTAAAAGCCGTTCCAGCTGTAGAATTCATGTTCAGTACTGAAGTTTGCATGACTTCCGCCCACTTCTCCCTGTTTTCTCTGTTGTTGGGTTGTTTTTCTTGTTAGTTCTGGGGTTTTTTGTTGTTGTTGTTGTTGTTTTCCTGTGCTGTTTGTTTTGGGCAAAAAGTAGAATTGTTTGCGTGTTGTATAAAACCTTTTTTATGGAATTATCCCGATTGCTTCTGATTATCCATGTTGAGTTTTACTGAAGACCTTCTGAAGTTTGACGTCTCTTGCACACGGATACTTCAGTGAATATAAAAATTGAGAGGACTGTGGATGGTCTGATCTGCTCTTAAAACATTAGCTCTAGGTTACTTTCTCATTTTGGAGATTGGAAGGTGCAAATTTGTCTTGGATTGGAATTTCTTGTGTGAATCACACAGAAAACACACCACTGAAAAAGGAGCCAAAAAAAAACCCCAAACCCTTTTCTATAGAGTATCTGCTCTATGTGCAGCCAAGCTGTCCACTGCAGCATGACCCATGAAATCCTGTTGCATCATAGCAGCTTTTGGAGAAGAACACAACCGCTGCAGTTCTAGTGCGGTCAATTATGCCAAAATAACAGCAGAAGATTCCTTTGAAGTTTTGAAGTGACAGATTTAAAATATATATTTTACATTTGTTTATTTTGGCTGGGTTTGAAGTTTTTTTTTTATGGAATAGTTCTGATGGGGGATTTATGCTCTTTGCAATGCATTTTGTATTCAAATATAGACCGTTCAGGGAAACAGTTAGAAAATAAATTGTCAAGAAGGGAGATTATCTCTGGCTAGGGAAAAAAATAAAAATTCCGTAGATGAAGCCTAAACCTTTGGACTATAATGGCTGTGAAGACAGGAACTGTATGTTTTAATGAAAAGAAAAAAAAAGAACACACACACACAGAAATGTAGGATGGAAAAGTAAAGACTTAGAATATAATTCTCTTCTTGGGTACATCAGAGTACCTTACTTAGCAGCATGGCATTTAGATGTGGAATCAGATTTGAAGTCCTCATATTTTGGCTGCTTGTAAGGATGTTCATCTTGTGATGCTCTGTTATGTGTGTACTTAAGGTACACTAGCTATTAAAAGAGGGTGCCAGGCAGTTGCAGTTTTGTTTAGTATCATCATCTTGCACATTATTCTTACTGGTTTATTCTATTAACTCTACCCTTCCCCTTAATTGCAAGAAGCAAAACCAATGGCGTTTTAATACTAGAACTACTATATATAATTAACCATCTGTTTTCTTTTAGCTAGTCTCATTTAGCAGCAGACAGAGAACAGAGTCAAACTGTGGATGTGTAGAATAAAATAGATCCCCTGAGCCTCAGAGCCTTTGTTCTGAGTAGGTGAATTGGACAGGAGTGGAAAAAAAAGGGTAGATGGAAGAGAAAGGGTCACAGACATTCTAATTCTGTGTCCCTGGATTTTGTTTTTCATGTAGGCTTTTGAGCACTGGGGCCTTTTTGGAAGCAAACTAAAGAGGTGCAAAGGGCTGGATGGGCTGGAATGGTGTGGAGAAACTGAAATGGTTGTGGAAAGAGAGCGTTCGGTGGAATGCAGTTAGCGTGTTAGCAGCCTTGGTTTTTGTCTGGTCATTGCCTGAATGAAACTGGCTGGTCTGCTGGATCCAGATCCTGCTTACTTCTTCTGGTCTGCCTCTTCCCTGAAGGCCTCATGGGACATCCTGTGGTTTCTCTTCCTTCTGGAGACAGAAGAGCCTTCCCTCTTTGTTTGTAGTCGTTGATGTTTAATAACAGTACAATTCACAGAGCTTATTATTGTTACTTTCAGACTGCAATAACAATGTGATGTTATTTATTTTCTAGCCATCAAGGCCTGTACCTGTGGCAAATTACCCTCATTCACCTGTTCCAGGAAATCCCACGCCACCTATGACTCCAGGGAGCAATATTCCTCCATACCTGTCACCTAACCAGGATGTCAAACCACCATTCCCGCCTGACATTAAGCCAAATATCAGTGCTTTACCACCACCTCCAAGTGAGTAGTAGCAACCAGAATACTCCTCCTGTCATTTATTGTCCCTTCATTCTTTGCCACATACATTTCAGTCTGGAAACCAGGTTTGATTGCTGCTCTGGGAGAGGCTCAGATTGCTAAGTTATAATAGGTGGCATGGCCCTGCTGCACAGCACAGACTCTACAGAGTGAGGAAAAAGGAAAAGAAAGGATTACTGTCCCCTCCTAAAATAGAGCATCCCAAGAAGTTCTTCAGTGCTAAAGTATTCTTTACACATTTCTTCAAAGTATTCCTTTGATACGCTTCCTGATGATAAAACATTTAATTTCGAGTTGTGTTATGTGTGCTTGGTAGGCTTGTTGATTGTATGAACTTTTATTGTGGTATATTTTGTTCAAGGGCAAAGCCATTCATTGAACATAACGGCAGAATGGCATATGATGTGAATATTTATAGTGTTGTCTCTATTGTGATCCATACAGGCTTAAGAATATTCAGTAGCATGCCAAAAATTGATATATGTTCCTTTCAAAGTCGCTCAACCTCACAGCTACATTTGGCTGGGAATAGGGAAGGAATAACAAGATCTCTCTGGCTCTATAATAGCACAAGATGTTTGATGTTTTGCTGTGACTGATGAACAGTAGGAGATATTACTTACTAGGGAATTGGGAGAATCTTTGTTTCCTAAAAAGGACTTCTGCTGCATTAGCACTTTGCAGCCAGTCTTTGGAATTCAGGATAGCTGAAAAATGAAGTAGAAGAAAGTGATTGCAGTATTGTTTGGGCAAAAACATAGTATTTAAAGGCATTTGGCCTGCACTGTTTAGCTGCAAATTACCACAAAATCTTGTGTTACTAGATCAAGTAGCAATTGTGTGCTAGTATATTTGATCTTGGGAAAGGTTCAGCTGAAATTAATTGGGTAATGTTTTTCCCTGTTCAAAGCAGAAGAAATAGCTAAACATCATTGCTGTTGGCCATAATCAAGAGTTGTCAGTCTTTTTGCTGAGAGAGTAAGGCTGGACACCAAACCGATGCAGTGATAAAAACACAAGTTCTTGCCACATTGTTGCCCAGAATAAAAGGAGAATAAAAGAGTCGGGTTTTCCATTGTTATCAGCTTGAGCCTTTTCACTTGCATTGACTAGATCCTGTAGCTACTTGTGTCTTTCTTTTGTGCGTGTATGAACATGCAAAGTTAAACCCAGTAGCAGATCGCTGTGCCATTTGTTACTATTCTGTATAAATATACACATTATTATTGCACTGCAGATGCTAAAGGGAAAGTTCATGCTTTCTCTCCCTCTTCGATCCCAGCCAACCACAATGATGAGCTGCGTCTGACATTTCCCGTGAGGGATGGTGTTGTGTTGGAGCCCTTCCGGCTGGAACACAACCTGGCAGTCAGTAACCATGTCTTTCACTTACGGCCAACTGTTCATCAAACGCTGATGTGGAGGTAAGCTGAGTCTTGTTGTGAAGAAGTCTTGCACCAGCGATGGAAAATTGGCAGGCGGTGTGAACTTCATTTAGGTTTGCCATTTCACTTCAAAAATTGTGGCCTAGCTAGGAAAAGTCCCCTTTATGCTCAAAGATGGTATCACCTGCTGATTTCCAAAGGCAGCGTGTTCTAAAATACTTCCTGATGGATGTTGCATTTCCTTGCTGATAGCACACTCTGAAAAGTCATTGTAACCATTTCATCATTTCTGCTCTGGGTAGAATGAGTGCAGGATGTGCGTGACAAACATTGGTTCAAACTTTGATGTAGCAGACTCTGAAGCACTAGGTGCTCTGTGACCTGTGAAATATTAGTTGCAGGTATAGCTAAAATTAAATGGCTGAATATCTGATAATTAAAAATAACATGCTAAAGAAGAACCCAGTTTAGATGCCTGATAGCATCAGTTGGAGAGAAAACTGCTTAAATCCTCCAAAGTTTTGAAATTGATTTCATACATCCCCTCTTTTCTGTGAATCCCCAAATAAGGATGGATCAGAAATATAGAACATAGCTTCCCATACATAAAGTCTTCTGTTTTTCAATTACAGCAAATGCTACTTTCCTGTACAGAAAAATAGTTTTCCTAGGTGATAGGAATTTAATTTGGACTTGCATGAGTGATTCCAGCTTATGTGCTGCTTTCAACATGTTGATCAGCTTACAATCAGAGCCAGATTTCTTTTTCTATGTTTTCAAATCCTGCCAAATAACTCTGTCTCCTGTTTTTCTCGGACAGTATTTCAGTTTTCTGATTGCAATGTGTGAAGCTCTGTGCACTGTGGAGCTTGGATAGCCGCTCACTGTCTTGTACAGAGATTGTTTTACGGGTGTAGCAGTTGAGGTGGTAAAACACTGCATCTTCAGCACATTTTCAGTTATGCCTTCCTTACTTTCAGCTTCTTCAGAGCCTGGATCAAATACACCCTGGCCTAAATGGGACTAATAACTTGTAGTTTCAGCTTTTTCCACCTGAGGACCTTCTTCCCATTTACTGGAATTTGTTTGAGACTTCTGTTTTTATGGCATGGACAAAGCACAAGGTGTTCCGGGGTAGCAGAGAGATGTGCTGGGTTCTCTGCCCCCAGGATGGACTCTGGCTCTAAAGCTGGGACTGGTCATAGGATACAAGAGTGGTTTGCTGCCACAGTGCCCAAACTTGAGGTAGCCTGGGGGTTAGAAGTGAGAGAGATTTCAGACAGACCACATCCAATAATTAACACCTAACTTTGAGGTCAGTTATTGCTTACTTGAATTTCATTATCGTGGAGTACTGGAAGCAGAGGGAGTTTTGGCAGTTATTTGCTGGTTCTTATTAATAAGTAATCACTACTGGGGATTGTGCTGGCTCATTCAGTAGATTTATAGTGCTGCACTGAGGCATGAGGCTGTTTCTTAATATCTGTTCTTTCTTTCTGTTCGTTCTTTCTTCCTTAGCTCACCAAACACACAGCCTTTATTTAAACTCATTTTAATGAAGACTCGTAGGTAAACTGTGCTCAGGTCTACTGTTTTGAAAAGCTTGTCAGTGGTGGGGAGAACGGATGGTCCTGTAACAAAGTCATTGCAAATGTACCTTAGGGTTGGATGGATTCCAAAAAAATGAATTAGCCACATGTGTGGAAAGATTTTGTTTTTATAGAGATGATGGAATTGAGCCAGTTCTGAATATTTTTCTGCCAGTTAAAATATTCAGCAGAACCTCTCACATGTACACCCATAACGAACTGTTTTTGTCCCCATTGGGAACTTTTCATGGTTATGAGAAGCAGAAGATTGAAAGCAAGAAATTGAAGCTGGCTTGAAGCTGGCTCAATCTTAGCACTACTTAGTTATTAGCAGAGACCTGCTGGGGGGCTGTGTGCTAAGAACACGAAGGTCTCCTAATCTCTGTTCTCACCCTGAGACTTTCAGCAGACCTGGCCAGAGTTCTCAGGAATGCACATAATCCATTTGGGTTTTATATTAGAGGCACTTCCCTCTGGGTTTCAGTGGTTGCTGTATGTTCTCATGAGATGAGAATTTCCAGTAGATCTTGAAGAGATCTTTCAAAACTTATGAGTAAAATACTAGAAAAAAAACATCTAGGAACACTTGATATAGAAGGATTATGCTGAATGGTCACTTAATTTGTATTCTGTGCTTTTCTTTACTAAAAACAAAACAAAAAAAACATGTTTATCCAATACTAAATCTAGATGTTTTGAAATCTAGAAAAGACAGTATTAAGTCACAATTCAAATCTCTATTTCTGATAAGGAAAATGGCAGTTATGATGATGATCTGAATGAGCTGTTCCTTGTGGATCTTACAAAGATGTATTCTTCCACACAAGATGAAGAAATGAGCACCTGAGTTTTCAAGCATAAAAGATAAACATTGGGCAGAATGTTTTAGTTATCACAAACAGCAGAATTCCAGCATTTCAGTTCAGTTCCTTATGTTCTTTTATATTTCTTCTTCATATTGCTCTTTTCTAGCACATTGACATTTGTGTGCGACACTTAGAAGTCATAATCTCTACCAATTTAATTTTTATTAATTTAGTTTTAGCCACTCCCTTTTTTTTTATTTTGAGGTGCAGAATAGCATGTGATATTTATTAGTAGAGGGAGGAAGGGAATCCTACTCTGAAAGAAATTGTAACTTGGGTAAGTTTAATCCACAGCTGTGATAATTTGGAATCAAAGACATACAGGCAGTGAGAAACAGAGGTCATTTTCTGTTAGTCGATTTACCTGTTCTAAGGCTGGAATAGCTGTATCTGTACTACATCTGACAAGCACTTGTTCAAAACCTTGTTCAAATGCCCTGAAATAGTGAAAGATCTGGAATCTTCTAACACAGTCTGCTGCATTGTATAACTTTCTTGTTCTTTACTTTTCACTCAGACATGAAAAACCTATCGTTTTAACATTTCTTTTTTTTGAGGATCATTTCACAGTCTGTTTTTGCAAAGTGGTTTGAGATGTTTCCTTGGAAAGTCCTTTATAAGTGTAAAATATTAACAACTCTGTGGCATGCTTGCATCATTAATTCATCATGACTTTCTTCTGTTAAGGGTTTTTGTGATGAAAGTATGTTATATCTTTTATTGGGAATAATTCTAGAAGAATAGTCTGATTGGTCAAGAAAAAACGTTCCTAGCAACAAAAAAGACCTCCCTCTGCAATGTGCAAGAAAAGTTAAAGGAAGATTTATTGGTTGTTGTACAGGTCTGACTTGGAATTACAGTTCAAGTGCTATCACCATGAAGACAGACAAATGAACACAAACTGGCCAGCTTCAGTCCAGGTCAGCGTTAATGCAACCCCACTTACCATCGAACGTGGTGACAACAAGACATCTCATAAACCTCTGCACCTAAAGCATGTCTGCCAGCCAGGAAGAAACACGATTCAAATTACAGTCACAGCATGTTGTTGTGTAAGTACATCGAGCTTGCGGCTGCAGCTGCTGATGCTGACTCTGCTATTTAGTACAGTTTGAAAATGTCGCCTTGGCTGAAAAAGCCTTCCTCTCTCTTTTTTTTTTTTCCCACGATTTTTTTTGGTAGGGCTCTTGTTTAATGGTGTTGACACAGGCAGAGTACTAATGCTGATTTTTTTTTTTTTGTGCTGCAGAATTATTGCAGACTGTAGCAGTGTCCCTTCAGTGAGTTTGAAAGGACTTGGGGGCCCAGGGGAGGAACGGAGTTTGCTCTCCAAGCTCTTTAGTGTGTGCCTGAGTTACAAAGTGGCTGAAGGATTTTAAGGGAGTAGATTGTTGTGGTGTGGACTGTTATCCAGTACTAATTTCATTTACGTAGAGGATTAAACTGCAATTGATTTGTCGTGATAACTTCAGCACTCTCATTGTTGATAGTGATTTTCAGATGAAAAATTCATATCCCGTGAAACCTTCCCCCTTTCTCCTTTTGCATGGTTTAGTTGCTTTCAGATACAAGTATTATATTTTTAATGCAGACTGTTCCGCACATTACAGTCTGAGCTTTTAATTGCTCTGTTGTTACTGACAAGAAAGCAAGCTGCTACCTCTCCCAAGGTCACAGTGTGAGGCGTTTTAATGGGGAGCCATTGACACATTTTGCTTTACCTCACATTGAAGTATCTGTGCCTAATACCATTTATCTGTTGGCTAAAAGCCGGGGCAGCATCCTGCAAATCCACAGCAGGCTCTTACGACTCTGTGTGGGAAGGAGGATTCAGTGAGTTGCAGACAGATCAATGGCAAATTGTGCAACTTATAACATAGTGTGATGGCAGGCAGATAGTCTAGATTATGTCAAAGAATCCAGGGTCTTAGGAATAAACCCAAGTGTCAGAGATGAATATATCAGCCCTCCATATTCTGAATATTAAAGAGAAAGAAAATGCAGAACATCTTTTCTTTTTTTTCTAAAGCTATTGTATGCTGTGCTCCTGGGGAACAGAACAAGATACTGTACAGCATTCAATATATCCCTATGGGAGTGCGTGCACTCAGCAGGGCAGCACCAGCTTTCATATTTATGCATTAGATGCCTTCTGAAGCTATGCATCCAAGGGAAGAATGCAGCTCTGTTCAGCAGCTTATGTACCATGTGTGCTTGGTTCTCGTGGTAACAAAGCATGTTCTCTTTCAGTCACACTTGTTCGTGTTGCAGTTAGTACACCGGCCATCAGTTCGCTCTGTACTTCAAGGTCTATTAAAGAAACGCCTCCTCCCAGCAGAACATTGTATCACCAAGAGTGAGTTTTGTTTTTTGTGGGTGATGACTTTCTTAAAATGCCTACGTTAAATTGTGATTAACTATTTCTACACCAGATTTGTTTGCCTACTGAAAACTTTAAATTACACTTAAGAATTTCCAGAATATTGTGTGCATAGATTAAAACCTTGGGGTACTCAAATTTTGAAGTCTGTTTGGGTGGGGTAACAAAATACCAAGAACACAAACTTAGTCCCTAATGATGGCTCTTCTGTCCTGGGATAGTCTGCATTTCCCCCATATTTGTTTTTCTCCTATTCCAAAGAGTTGCATTAAAAAATTCTTCTCCTTTTTCATTTAGGGCTGCTTTAAGTGCATGTGTAGTACTTGCTATAGTTGAGACAGAGGCTGATATCCATGTGTGTGATGGTTTGTCTGTACAGCACAAGATTATGCAGCATACGCTCATGTGGATAAATTGTCTGTTAGAGTAGCCTGTAAAGGATGAATTGTTGGTCTTTCAAATTTCTACATTAGGATTTAAAGAGTATATGTATTTTCTCATGCATGCCTTCTTCCTAAACAGTAAAGAGGAACTTCAGTAGTGTAGCAGCTTCCTCTGGCAATGCAACACTAAATGGGGAAGATGGAGTAGAGCAAACAGCCATTAAAGTGTCTCTGAAGTGTCCGATCACATTCCGGCGGATTCAGCTCCCAGCAAGGGGTCATGATTGCAAGCATGTACAAGTGAGTAAATGCCAATGACATTACAGTGTTCCCTCCACCATGTGTAGTAACACATTATTGTAAGAGAGAGCTTAACAGATTTCCTTTTTGTCTATCAATATAAGAAGTTAAATACATATATGTATTTCTGTTGAATGTAGAGACAAGTACACTACTTGGTTTAGATGTTAGTTCTAGTAGGGTTTTATTCATGGCAGTTTTACTTTTGTCTGACTCAGTTAATACAGTATTTTCCTTTGATTTTTCTCTTTTTTTGTTGTTTTCTTTTTTCTTTCTTTCTTTCTTTCTTTCTTCCTTTCTTTCTTTCTGATACATAGTGCTTTGATCTGGAATCTTACTTACAACTGAACTGTGAAAGAGGAACTTGGAGGTGTCCAGTATGCAAGTAAGTGCAACTATGCTATGTGAAATGCTGCTGTAGGTGATTTAACCAAATTTCAGTAATATTGAAGGTAATGAAGAAAAGATAATTTATTTGGAAGGGAGAGAAAGGAAGTGGTAGAAAATGAGATATATAAATACATAACATTTACCTAAAGTCCAGTGAGAGTTCTTCAGTACTGCATGAATTGAGGGAACACCCTGGATTTTTTAGAAATTCAAAAACAGTTAACAGGACATTTTCTCACAGAGCGTATTGTCTGCTAGCTCTCATCAGGATACCATTGTGTTGTGTAGAGTTCAAAAGAAGCTCAAATATTTGTAGTGATAAGACAGATATCTACATGAAACTGGTGAACTGGGAGTTGATTTTCCTCTAGACTATGAAGTATAAACAAGGAGCTGATAGCAACATACCATGATAAAAGAATAGATAGTCTATTCTGGAGTTACTTTTGTAATTTTCATGTTGTAATGCTCAAATTAGTAAACTTCAAATATTTAAATATTAAAATTCTCAATATCCAGTTGAGTTTGGTGGTTTAAGGATGCCAAATAACTGTCTTAGGCATTGTGCTTTGAGTCACGTAGGAATGCAGTTAACGCCAGTGTTCAAGGAGAATGGGAATTTTGGAGGCTGCAGCATGTGCCAGTAGGATCCTCCAGGGTCAATGTCAAGTGCAAATGAAGGCAAAAGCAGAAAGTAGAAAAGATTCCAATTCAGAATAAGGCTGATTTTAAACAGCTGAAATGTTTCCAAGAAGCTGCTACTACGAAAGTTGGGAGAAATTGCTTACAGAAAAAGGAAAATACCTCAGTATATTTTCAACCTTATGTCTTGACCAGAGCACTTGCATACTGCAGAAGAAACAGAAGATAATGCCTTAAAGTGGTCACATTTAACTGAGCAAAAAAAGACTCGCAGAATGTCTGCAAGCCCATTCAATGTCTGTAACCTGCTGTGCTTAGTGCACATGGTTATGACCTGGTTACAGCCTCAGCTGAGAGCCAGTGCTCTTAAGCTCGAGCATCTGTAGCTGTAGCAATTTGCAAGCACCTCTGCCCATCTGTGTCAGCCAATGTTATCTGTTGAATAGATGTGGCCATTGTCCATTTTATCTGCTTCTGTGAACGTCACAGACTTGAGATAAGCTTGACCATCTGTGATTCATAGCTATCCTAAAGCTCAGATGATTTCTCTGAATTACCTCAAGCTTTTTAATCTTTTGAGTTTGGCTAAAAATAAGAATTGGATGTGTTAAAAGATAGCAGTTACTTCATAGTTTATGTATTGATATATTCAGGCTAAAATTTGTATCCTCTTTCTCTAAGTATGAGCACCTACATTCTGATCTTAGAGCCGATGTAACTAAGTCATCACTGTTACTGTTTTGTTCTGTCCCCATGTGTGCTCTGTAAAACTGTTATAATATGCAGTTATTTTGAAGACATATTACTGCGTAGCTCAAGGAAACAGCACAGATGCAATTTTTAAAAATTAGTAGTTATAGATGATGGCCACAGGAGAGATCTGTGCTTGAAGAGACTTTATATCTGAAATACAATTCAATAAAATCAACAATCAACAAAGATGTGGACAGTTAGTGGACATACACAGATCTACATATGTATGTATGCATGTACCCTTATTTAACCTGTTTGATTTTAAAAACTATTATCTTCGTAAAGCAGATGTAGAGCTGAAGCTGTTTCTCCCAAGTCATTATAAGTTACTTGTAAGAGATAGTTGGTAGATCTTAGACTGCTGATTCCATCACTAACCTATCCTTCTTTTAAATATATGAAGATATATTCTAATATGAAGGAGTTGGATTTTTGTTTGTTTTTTTTTTCCTTTTCTAGTAAAACTGCTCTGCTGGAGGGCTTGGAGGTTGACCAGTACATGTGGGGTATTCTCAACGCTATACAGAAGTAAGTGAATTGATATTTCTGATATCCAAGATTAAGTAACTGGGACATATTTTATTGAGTGCTGAGACAGTCATGCCAAAGAAGGTGTTAATGATTGAACTTGAGTATTCTGTTTCATGGCTTCTTGGTGAAGCTAGTAATATCAGTGAGCATAGCTAATAATAGTGTCTCTTTCTGCCTGCTTAATAGATCTTGTTTGGGTCATCTCCTGATGACAACTTCATCAGTGAAGCAGAAGGAAGAATGAGAATGGAGGATGAAATGTTTTCTTGTGTTTAGAAGGAGACCTTCTGATTCATATGTAGATACATTTGGATTTCACTGTGAGGATATAAACAGAAATGTGCTCTCACAGTTGCCATTTCTAAAATTCGCTTTCAGCACACTTGAGGAGTGAAAGATTTTGAGGTTGTATATACTAGAACACTTAAAAACATTTGTTACCATCAGTTTCTTAGGGAAATATCAGCAGAATTGACAGGAAACAGAAGAGCAAGTGATGTGCTAAAATTCTCGTGTTATTTTACAGCTCAGAGTTTGAAGAAGTTACCATTGATCCAACATGCAGTTGGAGGCCAGTCCCTATAAAGTCAGATATTCACATCAAAGATGACCCAGATGGCATTCCCTCCAAAAGATTTAAGACCATGAGTCCAAGCCAGATGATCATGCCAAATGTGATGGAGATGATTGCAGCTTTGGGTCCTGGACCATCACCTTACCCATCCCTCCCACCTCCTCCAGGAGGCAACAACTCCACCGAATATGGAAACCAAGGTAGGTTTTACATCTTTGTTCATGCAAATTGTTACTCTCAATGTCAGTGAGTCAGTCGGATTCCTTTGTTACGCAGGTTTGTCACTTTGCCTTCTCATGGACATTCAAAAGGAAATCAAAATATGTGTGGCTCCAGTTCTGAAATTCTACACGAGACTTTTCATATAAGATTCATCTGGTTAGAGGAAATATCTTTTAGTAAGGCAATTGGTGACTGCCACATTTATTGCCATGCAGTTCTCTCTAAATCATTGAGCACTGTGTGTTCCCTTAAGCATTCATGGCCTGCCACAATATACATCTTTCCTCATTTTTTCTGTCTATTTTCCTTCTGTTCCCTCTCATTCTATTAAAAGCTCGTCCTGCTACATTACTTACTATGTAGCAAACCTGAGTCATTAATCCTGCCACTTGAGCAGGCGGCTGACATTTCGTGGATCAATCAAACTTTTAGCTGCTTTGCAAACACCTTTGCATTAGATTATGACTTCTGAGATCCTCTGTCCATGCATTGCCAGTTTGAGAAAGGTAGAACTAAATCCAAGCAGTGGAAATACCTTTTCAAATGACTGGGATACTCTGAATAACTAAATTATACTGACAATTCTAAAAATATGAAACCAGAGACTGTTCTTTTTGCAAGAAATAAGATATGACTCAGTTCAGCTCAGAGAAAAGACCAACTGTTCACACCATCAGAATCCTCAAATTGATTACAAGGTGATATATGTGCTTTTTGCAGGCATTTGAAGAAAAATGTATCTTGCATGCAAAATATGGTTCATTTGCTCCAATGACTGCAAAACTGATGACAGATGATAAAACTTTCCAGGTTTTCAAACAGATGAATGATTACTATAACAAAGCCAAGAGCACTGAATCACAAATTTTTCAGTTGCTAAGTAGGAGCGAAACGCAGTCAGAACATGAGAACAGAGCCATCTTTTCTTTATCATCTTTCTAGCTCCTTTGCTCAGGAATGGACACAGTAGTCATGTAAGCTGGGTTTTAGTGTTTCTTTAGTGATTGTTGCCTGGACTGTTATTTCCCTCCCTTCCGCTGAGATCCTGTAGCAGAGTTAGGCATTGCTGCTCAGAGCTTCAGCTCATCATGTGAAATCCATTTTGTTATACCTCTGCTGCAACACACGTATCAGGGCAAGGGACCAGATTATCCTAAATGACTTTACAGGTGTGTCCCTCAGTGGGTGGCTTAACTCTTGCCCCAGAGAAAGGTGTATTTCTGCATGGCTGTAAATGCCTGGGCATCATGTTTTTATTCTCTATCAGTGGGTGCAATGAAACTTAGTCTTTATTATTAAGTGATGTCCTCTGATTGACAACATTCTAGAAAAAAAGTAGTAGTGTTATTACTGTGGTTTTTGTTTGTAATTGTACTGAAGTATAGTTTGTAAATATAGCAAGTACTTGATAATACAAGAGCTTATTAAATTTTTCCTGAGAAGTGAGGCAAGAGCAGTTACATTCTGGGAGAATTATCCAGTTTGCAGATTAGCAAAATGGGAATTAGTAAGGCTCTGTGGTATTTACATGGTAGATCAAAGACCTGACTTCTCTGAGAAATACTCTTACATGGCTAATGACTTCTATTCCTCTGAGATTAAGCTTCTGCTTATGAAACTGTGCTGAAGAGCAAATGTTGCAGCTACTTTGGTTTGTTGAACTCCCTTCTTGACTTCTTCCATTTAAAGCTGCTGTATTCCAGCCGAGAAACCTCAAGTTCTCTGTTCAAGTTCGAAAACTATTCTATTGTTTCTGAGTTCAGTATCATGCAGTTAGGTCACGTATAAAAAAATAGCTCAATGGCTTCAGTCCAGTCCTAATTCTTCAGAGCAGATAAACCAACAGAGTTGGTATCTCAAATGAAAGTGCTAACAGAGGGATCAGAACAGAAAAGAATTGTGAAAATAAATTCCCTGTACTATGATGCATGCATACTGCAGAATTATAGTAACGCTCACAGGGCTGAGGTGAAAGGGATCAAAACACACTTGTCCTGAAATTCAGCAGAGGGCCCCAGGTTTGCTGCTAAATAGTAGATGTGTGAGGGTTAAAACCTGAGTCTGAATTGTTATGGAATTTTGATGCTCTGGAGAACATCCTTTCCATCCAAAGTTACATTTCATAGATTTGCTGATTTTTCATTTGTGAATGCATGTATCCACATCTGAAACACAGGATGCGAGCAGGCAACTTGTAGCTCTGAAAATGAGGGTAGGTGTTTCCAGAAAGGGAAAATTAGAGTCGAATGCATGTTATTAGGTTTCATGGGAACAAGGAGAATTACATCATAAGCCTCAATTAGACATGGAGGCCTCTTCTGCATTATCTCAACAGAAGTTGCCTATTTATACTGAGAAACAAGAGGTCAATTAACTTTGTCAGAAACTGATGCAAAGCTACAGTCCTCCTCAGTGCGTGGAAATGTAGATAAAAATAACACAGGTGTCCTATATACAATTTGTGCTTGGGCAGCGAGTCAGTTTCACTCTGATTCTTCTGACTTTTTGTCTTGCTAAGTTTAATTAGTGACTTAACAGCAGCTTTTCTAGGTGTCAGGAGGTTTCAGTTATTTTCAGAATGTACACGGATTACTACAATCAATTCTAATATTCCCAGCAGTAGCCAATACATGAAAGCCAAATGCCATTTTTCCTCCCTATTCATTCAGCTGCCTCTGCAATGGGGAGCGCAACATTGCTATGTTCCCCATCCTATGCAAGGGAGATATATAGCCCTGCACAGCTTTAGCAAGACTATAAAAGATCAGTGTCAGGAAAAAAAAGAAAAAAAAAAATTATTTTGTATTGTATCTGCTTGTCTTTCAGGTAACAGTTACCAAGGTCATGGCAATTTTGATTTTCCGCACGGGAATCCTGGTGGAACATCTATGAATGATTTCATGCATGGGCCACAGCTGTCACATCCCCCAGACATGCCGAGCAGCATGGCAGCTCTCGACAAACCTCTCAGTCACCCTATGCAGGAATCTGTAAGTAATGATGCTGCAGATGTAGATCTTTCTTTGCAGGAGTAAGATGCTCCAGTCAGGCAAATGGACTTTCCTTGTGATTTGATTTTCCTTGTTTTGGATTCCTAACTTTGGCAGCATCTGAAATAGAGCAGCCCTGAGAAATGTTGTCAGAAATGTCAGTTTTAGTTTCTGGCCTTTTCAAGTTTGTGGAGAAATGTTTTAAGGGTTTTTTTTAATTGTCGTTTAAGCTTGTTTATCTGAAAGAAACAACCTGGCTCAGTGTACCTGTGTTAATCATTGTGCTTTCCTCTGACACCTGGGAAAAACTAGCCAGCAGTATCCGTGAATGTCCATCTTCAGCAGACAGCTTGTTATAGCAAGACGTTGACTGATTCAGAGCAGGGACAGTGTCTTCCCTGACTTTGTTTCTGAGGTCAAAGTTTGCACCAAAGCATTTTGTTAGGAATGCTATCCAAGTAGAATAAAACACACCTTTAAGCTGTTGGGAATAGGATAAGCCTGTAGATTTCAAGGAGAGATACTGCTGCTGGTCTGAGGCTGCACCAATGTAATAGATTTAAAAAACAGGTTCCTCAGATCTCAGGTGGAAAGGCAGAACTGCTCATTAGAAAAGCTGCTTGCTCAGTGGACCAAGTTTTATATACAGAACTTTACATCCAGATGATGCAGTACTGCAGCAACAAGATGATAGAAAAGTTACCTGCAGTGTTTAGCTCTTAGGCATGGCTAGTCATCTGTTTTAACTCTGTGTGGTATATGTGTGTGTATATATCCTTTTATATTCAATTAAGTTACAGGGCAGGGACTTTATGATGTGCTGTTACTGCACAGGAAGGACGTTTAACTTGACAAGTCATCTGTGCTGTGACTTCATTGAGCACTAGAAAGTACTATTTCAGAATGTAATGAGGATATGTGGTAGCAGATGCTTAGGAAAAGCCTACTCAGTCAGTGTCTCCTCTAGCTGGCAGTGGATTTTCCGAGGAGGATGGTGAGAAATAGGAAGGGAGCGGAGAGAGCATTCTTAGTATAGCTTGGACAGATCCCAAGTGAGAAAAATGTCTGCAAAGAAAGAGTCCAGGAACTGTAATGACTTTATCACTTCACAGGCTAATAAAGGATAGAACAAGCATGCTGTAAATTTAATTTTACTTTGGCAAATTTTACATATCAGTTTAATGAGCAACCTGAGTGTCTGTATCTGAACCAACTGTACAGCATAAGAATGTAGTGGTGAGGGGAATTGCTACCAACCTGAAGCACTCACACACAGCTACTGTCCTTTGAACCAAAGCCGCGGGGAATTCTTCTGCACCTCCCCTTCTGTGACACCTACATTTCCACTCCATCGGTTAACCGCTTTACCTTTACTACAGAGGTTGCCCTAGTAAAATCTCTGAAGTGGCAGGGTATGAAGCGGTTGAATATGAAAGTGAAGAATCTGTGGTTTTCTGAAAATTGGACTCTTTACAGATAAGAGCAGTTAAAAGTTGCTCGAGGCTGTGCATACTGCAGAACTGTAAGAGAGTATTTGGGCAACTGATAATAGACTTTTGATTCTCTGGGTCAGTTTGTAGCAGATCTAATGCTTGCTTATGATAGCTAGCAATTAAAGTAAACCTTTGCCTTGCTTCTCCCTATTCTATTATGAAATGCAAGCTGTGCTATTTTGAGAAAAGGAAGTGGCACTAAAGCAGACTCCACCTGGCTTATGTCAGTGGGTGATTTGCCTTAATAAGGATCAGTTTTCACATCTCTTTGCACGATAGAATTAGATTGACCTTGCCAATTTGGCCATACAGTTTTTAGGCCACTTCTGTGAACTGATAGTACTCTAGCAGAACTTTGTCAATATCATGAAGTCTGTGCTTCCCTCCTCTGTTTTTCCTATCTTCATTCTTCTCTCTCAGAAAGGAACTGTTTTTTGGTAACAGACACACAGGAAAGACAGCTTTAAAACTGCTGCTTTTAGAGAAATGCATGCTATTAGGATATGGTATTGATATAATTGAAAACAAATATGGGGGAGGTTTTGATTTGTGACAGTCCACCTGTTGAGTTTGTAAGGATGCATGTGATGGCAAAGGAAAAAAGGATGGGAAATGTGGCAGAGAACAGCGGCCGGGCAGGATGGCATCTTTCCATGGTTCTGCCACTTAGCACAGCTCCAACAGTTGGTGAGTCTGTGACCTCCATAGTGGAGAGATATATAAACAATTGACTTAACCTAATGATCTTTTTTTTCACTATCAATTTTCTCCTGAGATGAAAGGAATATCATTCTGCAGTTGGCAAGCTCTGTTGCTGTTCATCTCAGCACTCCTAGAGGTCACTCTTAGACTGACTCATAAAGAATTGTGGTTTTATGCTATTAAACAGAAGATGTAGTTGTGTCAGCTATAAACTTTACTTTTACAGATTGTAAATGTTTTAAGAGTGCCACAGTTTACACTCCTAAAAACAACTCTGAATTACCTTGCTATGTAAGCAGTGGCAACTTTGTTGACTAAGCATTCCTAATGTAAGTTAGTGCTTTTGAAATAAAACCAGTGCAAGTTGCAGACGTGAGTTGGAGACCCATGTGTCGTATCGTTTAGAGTGTTTTTACACCAGTGGTAGTTAATTCATCATTACTCAGCTGAATAAAGACAGAAAAATAGTCCTGAGCATTTACTCTGTCCCAAGTAGGCCTTGATGAATGCCATCAGGTGGATTTTGAAGCTGTGTTGGCTATTTAAGATAATGATAACCCTCATCTTATAATGAGCAATGGGTCCCTGTCCAACAGTTGTCTCTGCTCAAGATACTGCTTTATCAACAAAACATTTATATAATGTTAGTATATGGAAACATAATGTATAAAATTTCTAACCTGCTTATCTGTTCTGAAATATATCTGAAAACATATGAATGCCTCTTTTTTTAAAATAATTACTTCTGTAAGCACACTAGTGTGACCCTTGCCATGTGCATTTGGGGGATAAATCTGAGAGAATTTTCAACATGATCCGATTTTGTTTAATTTTCTGGAAACAACTTTCCCGCTTCAGCAACACTGTCTTTAATTGCTCTTTACCTTTTGTTATTATTAAGCTTTCTTACTTTGCACAGTTTCTTTTGCGTGTGTTCTCAATGAACGAAGAAGGAAACGATACTATTTGGACAGGCATCTACTTTCACTTGGACTGTTGCAAAGTCTTAGGCTGCAGATTCATTTACATTAAACTGTGGTCTATGGGTGGATTTTGTACAAGTTTACCTCTAAGGTAACAACAATAATGTTACAGAATACCTTCCAGGTAGTCAAATTATGACGCTAATGGAAAGAAGAGTGTGCAACAGTACTTTGTAATAGTTATTTTAAAGTCTCATATAGGAAAGAGACACAAAAACACTTTACATATAGAATCCTGCTAATTTCCACCAACATTCCTACTGCCAAACTATTGAAAAGGACCTCCATGTAGCTGAGTTTGAGTGTCCCATTGTATCACTGTTCAGATGTCAGTTTTCGTGCGAGTGGAAAAATGTTTCTTTATAAAATGCTTGTTTCTGTGATATTTTTTTCCTTAATATCTTGGAATATTAATTTTGTAATAACCTCCCTTTTGCTTTCCAAAAGTGAAGATTAAGGTTAAAATAGCCTTGTAGTTTACTGTGTTATGAAAGGGTCAATGCTGACATGTGACATAGCATTTTGCCAGTTTCTGTTGGCTTGGCTGGATGAATTTCATGCTGTTGTTGTACGTATCTGTTTTTTTGTTTCAGCTCCACTGTGTGGCAATGTAGCATTTCTCAAAAAATGTTTACATTTTTTGCTTCTCCATATACCCAATTAACATGAAACAATTTTAAGGCATTCACACTCATTTTTTTCATGGCACCATGGTCAAGTCCCAAAGAGTCCACGAGCATTAAAGATGACATGTAGCATGGGTTTGTGCATTTTTGTTGCTTCTCTGTAATGTGAGAGAGATTTTTTCCTCCTTTCTTCCGTAATAGGGTTTAGAAGATGCATGTGGTTTGGTAGGTTATTCCCCATTGAAATCCTAGAAAATACAAAGGTTTTGGTAGAGAACTTGCCCATGTGAAGATAAAAATGCATTCTGTTGCATGATCTTTGCTTAATTTAAAATAATGTGTTGTACTTCACAGGGTGTCACCAGGTATGTGGCCACCTCCGGCAGCTCTATGGGTGGCTGAGGAGCTTGGTTTTTTCAACTATCAGCTAAGAAAATCCCTTAAAAGGGATGCTGTATTCTGAAAAGATGGATGAAAATAAAATAGAGGAAGGCGTAGGAAGGGCTGGCATTTGCCAGATGTTTGTAACAAGCTGAAACAAGAATAGGTAGCAATGTCAGGGAAGCTGCCCAATAAGGAATCTGAGTAGAACTTAAGTATTTTCCCAGTTAATCATTTTGCTGGCACAGGGATTATGATTCAACAAATTCTCCATTGATTCTTGAAATTTTTCAAGGGCAATGCATCTGCCTGGCTCATGCTGAGCAGCACCATCAGCCCCCCTCAACCCCATGGGCTGCTTGATTTGCACCTTCAGCCACAGCTTCCCACATTACAGCAAAGCAAATGCAGCAGCACAAACCCAGTGTGTTTATTTCCCTTTGCAAGTGACCTCCAAAAAGCCAAACATTTCCTCCGGCATTGGGATATGGAGCTTTCTTTTCCAATTACGCTTTTTTTTCTTTTTTTTTTTCTTTTTTTTCTTTTTTTTTTTTTTGGTCTTTTTAATTCATTTTCGTTGTTTCCTTTTAACATGCGGTTACAGAGTCAGGCACCGCGAGCACTGTACCTTGTGGCCTCACTTTCTTTTCCTGCTTTTTTCCTCCTCCGCAGATCCCTCATCCCGGCAGCACTGATCAGTCCCATACTTCCATGCAGCAAGGTTTGCACGTCCCTCACCCCAGCAGCCAGTCAGGGCAGCCATTACATCACAGCGGGCCTCCCAGCCAGCAGTCCCGGCAGCCGCCCCCGGCCGCTTCTGGCAACCATCCACACAGTGACCTGACCTTTAATCCCTCCTCAGCCTTAGAGGGTCAGGCTGGTGGACAGGGAGCACCTGACATGCCGGAGCCCTCGCTGGATGTAAGTCTGTGTCATACTATCATCTGCCTGCCATAGCGTGTGCTTGACATGGCGGCGGGAGGGCGGGGTGGGTTCGGGGACGGGGAGCCGCTTCCACAGCACATGCCATCGTCTCATGCTTGGGAACATGGGCGTAGTCACTGCAGCTGAGGTGACAGGGCGCTCCTGGCTTGCTGTGGAAACTCTTCTGTTTTAAGCCATATGACGTGCCAGCCGTGTCCTCCTCATAGCAGGCAGGCAGGTTTCTCTTGAGACAACAGGTCGAGTGTCTGCACAGAAGAGAGATCTCCCATCCCCTCGCTGCCTGATGAAGGCACTCGTGTGCATGAGCCCAGGCCCTGGAGCCGCTGCAGCCTCCAGTTTAGAAGGAGGCGGCTGCACATGGGCCGGGCTTGGGCCACATGGTGCCCGTTGAGCTGTGTGCTGGCTCAGCTTCAGCATTGCAGTGCCTAGCAGTGGCATCCATCCCTGGCTCTGGGCCCTGCCACCGCACTCAGCAGCACATGTCCTGCTCCATACCATGCAAGTGCTTCAAATGAACAACAAGGACGTCTTCTGCCTCCTTAGCCAGGGTTGAGCTCAGCATGTGACTAAACGAAGATGAGCCTAGTGTTAAAGACAGAAGTAATGTCTGCAGCCACCCACTGCTAGTGCTGGGAGTGAGCTACCTGAGGCATCCCTCTGGTCAACCACTCACCTTCCAAAGGTCATATTTCTTAGCACTAGAGTTGAATTTTCGTTTAAGTCATGCATTCCTGTACTTGTATCTTCTGTCTGGTCCAAAGTCTGCCGCACAATGTATTTTTCTGAGAGAAGTGTTCACTCTGTGCCTCAGGTTTATACCTGTCCGTGCTGTTGTTGTGTGCGTGCCTGTTCCCTGTCTCATGACAGCACTGTGCCATCAGGCAGCCTCGCAGGGGAAGGCAGGCTCCAGGCACTGGGAGAAGCCCTCAGTAAGCAGTGCCTGTGCTGGAGCCGGGCTGTGTCTGTCACACAGCAAGGCCATGGCACATCTCTCAGGAGCTGCAGGTCATGTGGCAACTGGAGGTCTGAGCCCTTAAGGATGCCATATGAGTAATATCAGTAGGTGAAATAAAAATCTCATTTTTTCTTCAAGTATTTAAGTAACCCTGTACACTGTAATGGGTCAGGCAATTGTTCCTTAGTGAAAAGAAAATAGATGTTATAGTACTGTATCGCTGGTGGAGGCATTTGGTGCAACGCTGAAACTGAAATTGCTGTAGCTTAGTGAAGCAAGCGCTGCACAGTATGGAGAGCATAGAGCTTAGAAATATCTGTGAGCTCAGTCATGCTCAGATGAATGATGTCAGCAGGTTTAGTTACTGGTGACTGTTGTGGAACCAGGCAGAGCAAGGCACCATGCAGCACTGTCTGTGAGCTGGAACCAAGCTGGGGAATGCACTGTGGGCAGCTGGGCTCACTGCCTGCTGGCATAGATGGGGTCATTCATTAGTGCTTCAGTGCAGTGCTTAACCAGGCAGAAGGGTACACCTCCTATAGAAGGAGATGACCCACACTCACACCACACACAGCAGAGGCACGGGGCGCAGATGCCTGGTGAGAGCACTACAGGATCACTTCAGGAGCACTGGGTGTACTCTTAAAATTCTGACAAGTCCAACACATCCTCACAGTGCCTGCCCATCTCAGCCCTCCATCCTTCCTTCCTGGCTCAGCATTGCACCCAGCTGAGTCCTTGGATTTGCCTCTTGCTGCAAGGGGCTCCCATGAGGATTCCCACACACCAGCGGCCAAGCTACAGTGCCAGCTCCTGGCTCGTGGGCCATGTGTTGCACAGGCCTGCATGCAGGGAGACACCCCAGCATTCAGAAATGCTCTTCTTGTTTTCAGAATTTCCTCCCCTTTACCCTTTTTCTCCTTGAGACTGTGTCAAAATATACCTTAACTAGCAAAAACTGGACGATTCTCTTTGGAGGAGTCTTAGAAATATCCTAGTCTTGAATTTTTGCCATTACTTCATCATGTGAAATACACTCTCAAAATTCAGAAGACAGAATTGTTAAAGAGCGTATTATTTTAAACTTTCACCTTTCTAAAAAAAAAAAAAAAAAAAAAAAGCAATCCTCTCTATAAAAGAATCAGTCTCAGACACATTACATTAATTTTGTAAGAATTGAGTTGGACTATCTGTGGGATACATTCAACCATTTGTTACTTCCTAAACATATGGTGAGGCCGCAGTTTTCTTTTAGTCCCATACTACATACTCGGAAAACTATGCTAGCAGGTGAAATGCATTTAAAAGCTGTATATCTTTAGTCTAGCAGTATGACAACAGCAGTTAAAACAGCAGTGTATATAAGGAGGAGGTGTTTTATGAAAAACATTCCCTCAGGGACGTTTTGTTTATGCAAACTTTTCTTTCTTTTTTTTTCTTTTTTTTTTTTAATAATGCTTAGGAAGTAATAAACTTCCTTCTTCATTTCATGTATAGCTTATTTAAAAATATCTTTATCCATTTGAGCATAAGAAGCATATAAATATAGTACTTGTATGCTAAACGTGATGCAGTCAAGATTTTACTTTCATAGTATTTGAAAACACAGAACAATTTAAAATGCATTTCTTGTACTTATGTTTTTTTAATTATTCCATGTTTTTCTGCCTTGGCCTCAATGCTGAATATAAAGGGAGCTTATTACAAACTCTTCCCTGTCAGTTGATAAATACTTTTACTTTTTACCAGTACTTGGTAAGTTGCAGAATAAGCCAGAAAACATTGCCTCTTACAAAACCCTCAGTAGCTGAGGTGTGCTTGTGACTTGTCAGATCAAAAAGAATCTGAGTGATGCCTGGGAAAAAAAATAGTTCTATTTGAAATACAGTGTTAGTGAAAACATAAGTTAAAAAACTTTTTATCTTGATACATTTAAAACCTTGTGAAGATCAGTGCATTTTCTGTTGGTTGGAGTGTTATGCCCCTGACCCTTTAAAATACCTTGAAATGCACATAAGTTGAAGTTGAATAAGCACTTCCAATTACCATCAGCTGTCACTGCCACAGAGAGAAAAGGAGGTCAGCTGCCTGCCTTGTCGCTCCCCGCCCCCTACTCCTCCTTAGGACTTTCAGTGCATTTTTAAATTTTGATTAGGGGGCTTTTTTTGGTCTGGGTTAGTTTCAAAATCTGGTGAGTTCCAGTCCAGCTCACTGCCCAGCCTGTGTGTCCATGCATGAGGAAGGGGTGGACACAGCAGCCTCACTCCATAGGGATGCAGGCCTAAAGCAGTCACCACGCTGCTGCCTGCCAGTCACATACACCAGGCTTTGTTGATCCACTTTAAGGATCAAATAAGTCTTACATGACTGCATGGTTCAAGTTTACATTCGGTGTTCTACATGAAACTAACCTACGTAACTGGCATTTATCAAGAAGGTCTAATCAGCATCACTAGGCAGGAATTAAACTTTGTTTATTGATAAGCTTTGTGATGGGGAAGTTGAGTAATACAGGCTTTCACAAACAAGTGGCTACTGCATCACCTCAGGGTGTTAGGCAGCATTACTGCTGTCAGATTCATTTCAATATATGTATATGAAAGCCAGTTTCCCGGAATGTATGGTGTTTTAATCCCTTTTTCTCACAATTGTATTTCTGTTATCTGTAATTTTCCTTTTATCTTTATATTTTATAGCTGCTTCCAGAACTCACAAATCCAGATGAGCTGCTTTCGTACCTGGATCCTCCTGATTTGCCAAGCAATAGCAATGATGACCTTCTGTCTCTCTTTGAGAACAATTGAACCCACATGTATTCCCCCACCCCTTTCACTTGTTCACACGTGTGGCTGCACAGCGAGGAATCTTAACACTCCTTTTCCACAAAAGAAGAAAAAAACACCTCACGAGTTGATCCAGTGGTGCACTCCCTGCTTTCTTCATCTCAGAACTGCTTTTGTCAGCTTCAAAAACTGTGAAAATGCCGGGAGAAAAAATACACAAAAAACTGCAGTAATCTCAGAGTCCGCCATGCTATGCGTCACAACAAAACACAGACAGTTGTGCAGCTATTGGAAACCCCGTTTGTTGTTCATCCTATAGAGAGAGAGTTCTGTGATAAACATAGTGTGAAGTATCTTGGCAAAAACAAATCTTGGCAAGGGAAGAAAAGGCAACAAAATGGAACTGTCTTTAATTGACCTGTCTCAGAGTGTCCTTCCAACGCATGTTCTTCCATTTTTTTGAAACCATCTCCCTCCACCCTGCTTCTCCTCTGTCCCTCTCCAAGCACAAGTTTGTGTTGGAGTAATTTTTCTGGCCACACACAAAACAAAAAACAAAAACACAAACAAAGCTCCAGAAAGCACAAATTGTACAGTAAAATGGCAAAGGTAGGGAAGAAATACGAGCCCATCAAGAGGGTGACAGCAGTTTAGTAAACACGTTGTCAGTAATGGAGTCCTGAGCATCTCCAGGCTGCAGCCGCATGTGTTTGGACTTAGAAAAGTTCAGGAATCTTAAACACTTCTTTGCAAAGGATTCCTCTGTTCAAACACACACATTGGAAGCACATGGAAAAAATAAAAAATACTTTCAATGTTTAGGGTTTTTCTGTGGTTTGGTTTCAAATCATTACCGTTTGTGGCTGCGTTGACACCCAACTGTCAAGATTGTTGTAAGTGGTCTTTTTGCCATTTAATTCATACAGAATGGAAAAGAGAGGGAGGGGGGAATGCAAACCAAAACTCTCAATTATTAACCTACAGCCTTTGCTTCCTGAGCGTTTGCATCACTGTGTGTGTTGCACAACACATAATAAGACAAGCTAGGTCAAAGGCAGATAGGAAATCGTTGCAGGATGAGGGAGAGTAACATCACGATCTGCATAATTATTTTTCATAATCAGCTTGAAGAGGGGCATTGAAATTGGATAGACATAGCTTCTTTTTTATTTTGCTTTGCGTTCTGTTTTCATGACTGTTACAAATAATTCAGGCTTTCTTTTCTCCTCCTTCGGTTTCTTTTTTTAAACCTTAGGTACCAGGAAGAAATTGTTCTCATGAAGGAAAGGGCATGGGGAGGAAAAATGACTTGGTAGATTGCTGCTGCCCTCAAGAGACCCTAATGCCACAATCACTGTCTTGCCCCTGTGATCCGTGCTTCTCGTGTGGTTGCTTCTCCTGCATGAGCTTCCTATTGCTTCTGTGCCCATTTCTGTGCTCTTTGTCTCTCTCTCTCTCTTTTATAAATTATGTACAGTAGCTGTGTAAGAAGTGCATGTGTGCCAACTTTGCCCTCGTGGTGCAACATTTCAGCTTTTGCCCACTGTGGAGTTATTGGTTAATTTCTTTTTATTACTAAAGCAAATTTGACCTACTCCTTTCCTCATCCCAAACCCAATCCAGTAACTTTTATTTGCTCGCCACAACACATTTTAAACTTAAGTGCCAGACAAATTTTGTTTGTTCCCATCTGTTTGACTAGAGTTTCCTAGCCCTCTGTGTTCAGTTTGCAAGCTGTAAATGGCATGCTATGTGCTTACAACTCTGGATTTGCTTTCCTCACCAAAGTCATGTTTGTAAATTCTTTGCAGTTCTTGTTTTATTTTGCTCTTTGTTAACATTTCCCACTACTGCTGTACATGCGTCGTGATATATATATGCTAGTCAGCAGCACCTTGCTGTAGATATTAAAGGAAATGGCGGTTTAGTTCTTTTATTTTCCAGTAGAAGTATTGAATCTGTCAAACATATTATGTAGAGATGGTCCCACACTTATATTTTTCCTGTTTCGAGTTTTTTTAAGAAAGGCGCTGTTCATTATGCAAAATCAATTATTTTAAGAATTGCTATTGTAAATATCTTTGTGAATATTTTAGTATCGTCTTTGATAATATTCAACATTTTCATGATCTGATTATACTTTTGCTGGTGTTTTTAAATACCTTGTCTGAAAAAAAATATATGGGTCCTTTTTTAACAAAAAAAAAAAAAAAAAAAACAACAAAAAATTTAGGGTTCTTTAAAAAAAAAAGGGAGGTTTTTTTTTCTTCCCCCTTCCCGCCCCCCCCCCCTCCCCCCCCCAACCTGTTTTCTTTTGAAAAATTAGCCCAAACTTCATATCCGTTTACCTGATGAATGAAATGATATGTCAGACAGTACCTGGACAATCAGGGCCCAGCTCTGTCATGGAAACACAGTAAGAAGTGATTGCCTAGGGCAAAAATCCCATCACCCAACCAACTGATGTTCCCTGCCCATGTGGTGCCTGTGGGCTGGTGACAGCAGAAGCTTTGTCCCTTTGCCCCAGTGAGCAGGACACCTAGGAGCAGCTGTCTGAACGGGTGAAGAAGCACTAAGGCAAGCAGCGAGTACGTAAGGTACCGTATTTATATCACTGTGCTGGTGTTCCAGCCTGCAGAGCTGGGCACACTAACACGAAGGGATGCTGGTGGGTGGGGAGGGAAACAGTATAGTACATTTTATTCTGCTTAGAAATGTCTTTTTTCTTATGTAGGCTTGACAACCTGTAGAGGATCTCTGCAGAATATTAAAGATACCTTGGTATAATACACGGTAACACGGTTGTGGTGTGGTGCTGCTGCCATGCCAACACTAGGAAAGACCATTCTTCAGTTACAGATGTGTTTTGTAGCCATTTTGCTGTAGTAGTTTTCCCCTGTATTTTTGCTGCATTGTTCATATATGTATTGAAGTCATTTTCAGGGGTGATGAATGATAAACTGACGTTATGCCCTTAGGGTTTTGTTTTGTTTCATTTCGGGGGAAGTTTCTTAAGCCATAGGTTTTGGAATAAAGAACATTTCTCAGTACTAGATGGAATGGATTGCTCAGATTTTTTAATTGATTCTATTTAATCCACTCTTCATTGTTTCCTGAGCAGCTAAGTTAGTCACCTGAAATTGCTTTTCTCTTAAACACAGCGTTAGTATTTTAAACCAGGTATGTTAAGAATTGACTTTTTGCTAACTGGTAGTATTTAAAATGTATCATCTGAAAGTACCTGCTGGAAAGAATAAAGGGAAAAAAAAAAAAACAAACCCACATAGATATTAGCAATATGTTTGGAGCAGTGTTTGCATCTGCTTTGTACAGTCATAGAGCATTAAAGTGGATGGTTGACATGTTGGAGCTTAGAGAAGCGTTTGGTTTCTAAGCAGAACTTATGAGAGAAAACACGATTTTTACCCATCTCCCAAATGTTGGACATACGAGACAGTTTTAAAACTATGTCAGCTAAAATCAGGTACTGTATAGTAGATTCAGTATGGAAATGCTTCTAAATGAAAATTTAGTTATTTTTTTATCTGTTCACTGCCGTATTAAATTTTAGAGAAAAAGCCTAGCAAATAGGGTAATCACAGTCATTTCTTTTAAAGCTTAATTATTGTATGAAATTCCAGTAGTATTTTTATTCTTCTTTTTTTGTTTGTTTACTTTTTAATTGTTTCCCTATGGAAGTTCATCTGGGAAAGAACCCACAGAAATCTACAGTTCTGCTGGCAAGACATTATTATAGGACTGACAGATACACGCCAATGTCTGCAGCGGAGACTCAAGGGACATCTGTACATATGTAAATGACAAATAGAGACATGTTAACAGAAATGCATTCATTTTCCTTGGAATGTGCATTGTTTTTATTTCGCAGGAAAAAAAAAAAAAAGCTTGAAGCTCCATCTTATGTGGAAAATGAATCCTGTTTGTTAGCGTTTGTGGAGTCTCGGCATTCGTTTCACTTTCACTTCTGTAATATACTCTGATCCTTCGTTTTGTTTTGTTTTATCTACTTGTAATATTTAGCTTACGTGTACTAGTCTATCACCTGTGTATTTTTAGGGTGCTACAGAAATAATGAAGAAAAATAAGGGGATTACAAAAAAAGTAAATTGTAACCAAATTCATACTTTGTACAATTTTTGATATCGCGATCAGAGGGGAATTAAAAAAAAAAATACAATCTGACGTAACACACAAAAATGGCCATTGTCTTTGTTTGTACATTGTATGTACAGTACAATGCAATCATTTCATACTTTAAACTGGTCAGAAAAAATAATTGTGATTTTTAGTCTTGCAAAACTGTATGTAGTTAGATGATGTGACAACCTAATATTTATCTAATAAATATGTATTCAGATGAAACCTGTATATTAGGTGTTCATGTGGTTATTTTGTATTTAAAGATCAAATTATTTGACTATTGCTAGACATTTATATACTCTGTTGTAACACTGAGGTATTCTCATTTGCTCATGTTAATTCCTTTTCCTAAATAAATTTGCAAAATTAAGGTCTGGCTAATTGGCAGCTGCTTTGTAAATTTTCAGTTTCTTTTTGGAACACCCTACTTGCCCTTCTCTCTGGGCTCATGTGTTCATCTGAAGGCTATGTGTGCAGGATGGCACTTCCTGGGAACCTTTCTGGTTTGCTCCAGGAAGGGAAAAAGGTGCAAACCAGAATGGAAGAGACCCAGGCTAGGAGATAGGGAGCACAGATTTACTGATAGGCACAGGATCATGTTGAAGAAAAGACCCTGACATGAAATCGTATTGATGACTTGCAGTTCAGCACAGATAGTCCTGCATACCACCAAAAAACAGAACAATTTCTTTGAAATGAAATGTTTCCATGACATGAATAAGACAAAAAGAGGCTTATCTCTTGTGCTGACCTGTGTTCTGAAATGCAAGGCGACTGTAATCCTTGCAGGGAGATGTTAGCAGAGGGACTGACCATCCAGCAGCACGGGAGACTGTTAGCTTTCTCTTTGTTTTGAATTCTCACAAATCTCATTATTTTTCTTTTAATTGCAGTCTGTCATTTAGGGGAAATCAGTAATGGGAGATAACTAAAATGATTTTTTTTTTTAATGTATTCCCACTTAAAGCTGAAGGTTGGTTTCAGAATGCAGTTCTGAGGCCTGCTTAATCTCTCAGCACCCTGAGCTGTTGGCAGACCGAGCCATGACTCCGTGAGCATGCACAGGGCACTGGCAGCAGCAGTGGCACGCACAGCTCCATTCCTGGCAGAGTCCCACACCTGTCACTAGCCACAGTCACACACAGGGCTCTTTGTCGAAGGCTAAGGATTTGTTTCTGTAGAGAATTCCTGAGTACCTTCTGGATATTGCGTTTGCAGAAGTGTTTAGCTTAAACCCACCTTTCAAATATATTCTATAGATAGGAACAACCTAACCATTTCACATTGTGAGTATCTACACGTTGTAAGTCAGATACAGCAATTACCTCTTAAGGACAGAAGCCCCTGCTGTTGACTGAAATACACATAAGTAATTATGGATAAATATAAAAATTCATTTTCTCAAAATTGGAAAAAAAAAAGTTTCTGCCTCAGTTCTGCCTTCTTTGCTAGCATTATCAGTTAAAATGTTAATTCGGGATAAAGTAATAAAACTGACTTACAATGCAATCAATGCATTTACCTATCCTAACCAATAATTAATCAACATTTTGGTGTTCTGTTTTCTTGGAAGCTCCTCAGAAGGGCCAGTCAGCCAGTGTACAGACCTGCCTCAGCACTCAGGATGGAGGTATTTCTGCACGAAGCATGTGAGTGATGTCCTTCAGTGCTGGTTGTTCTTCACGCTCACTTGGAAGTCAGAAGGCTATGGCAGTTCTCCAGATGGAGCTTCTCCCAGATGTTGACACCAGGATATGTATGATGCATGCATCCAGTACATGCTGGAGTCTTCTGTTCTGTGTCAGTGTGGCCCTGCGATGTTTGCTCTCCTGTGGTTCCAGGCAGCCACATGTGGGAGTATCTCTTATGCCTTCTGTGTTTGTCATCGTGCCTCATTGTTGAACAACTTCAGAACACTCTCAGGTCCCTACATTTTTTCTCTACTCTTCCTAGTCAGTATGGAATTCTGAATACATATTATTTGTGTTTGTTGCATTATGTTCCCAGACACCTGATAGTGCCTTTTATAGGAGCAAGAGACAAACTACAGAAATGGAGGTGGCACCATCTGCTTGTTTGCTGACTGGACAGTGGGAGTGGGACTCCTGCACATAAGTGCTGTGTCAATAGAGCTGCTTTCTTTTCTTTAAAGACGGAAGCTAGATAACATAGAAAAAGTGGTACAACTCTTACTTAATATAAAATATTCTCATATGTTACTGCTCTTTGTTTATTACTTCCTAAAACTCTTCTAACATATTTGATGTTTGTGTACCTAGTTTTTTATTTGTTCTTATTTATTTTTACCTAGAACCCACTTCCCTCTTATCTGCTTAAATTCCAAGTCTGCCCAAATCCTTTTGCACTGTGAATTTCCAATTGTGAATGACTACCTTTCCTTTTCATAGTTTGAGTTAAAACTAGTGTGTCACCTTCTGACAGTTTTCCTTTGTCTGTATCACTGAAGTCCTACCAGTTCCATGTGGGATGTTACTCCTGATGTCAGTCATTGTGTCAATGCCCAGCTCACACTTCTCTCTAAAAGGAACGAAGGTCAGAGCTCTGCACCTTCTGCAGAGGTGTCTTGTGTCTGTCAGTGTACAGCATTTTCCAGGGGAATGTAAGAACAGCCTACAAGGAACCTAACCAATTAAACATTTCTGTTTAAAAAGCAAGCAGACAGTGATTACAGCATGACTCCTACAGGGCGTTAGCAAACAGCCTGGCAGGGAGGGACTTACTGGTTTGCCCGCTCTACGGCTTATCTGCATTTTCGGGAGCTCCTTACCTAAATTGGTTTCTGTTCTTTAACTCCATCTTTGTGTTTAAAATATTCTATTGTCAATGTATGTGGGCTAGACAAGATAAAGCTGTTTCCCTTCATTTATAGAATACGTCTACTTGTTTTGTCCAGAGTGTTTCCAATTAGTGATCTCACTGTATTCTTGATAGATACAGTAATGCACACGAACTGAGATTCTCTAGAAATGCTAGTATATACCCATTTTTAAATACTCTCTCTATGCATTTTCGTTTTTTGTTCTACTGAATGTCCTAAGAGTTTCAGGATTACCAATTTTATTTTTTTTCTGTAAGTCCAAATTTTTGAATTGATTGAATATTACAATCTAGACATTGCTGTTTGCCCGGAGTTGTGTTATAGTGCTGTTCTGGGGATCCTGTTAAGCTATTCTGGAAAATTTGGTTTCAGTTGTCACTGTGCTCCCGTATCAACATATTGATTACTGTGAACATGTTGAAAGATACTTTTCTGTGTTCATTTTTTTTCATATTGAGCTGGTCAAATGCTAGAAAAAGCCAAATATTTTCAAAGTGCTCCAATTGTTAGGATTGACATCTTTTTTTTTTATTATTTTTTTCATTTGGTTTCTAAAAACTATTGAAGAAGTACCCCATGCTTAAGTAATGAAATTCTGGAGCTGAGGTTTTAAAGCATAAGTAAATTGAAAGCAATTTTCACCATCTATTCATATATTTCAAATTTATAATAGATGCTTATTTTTCCTTGATTGTTGTTTCTGTATTTCTCAGAATGCACCTTCTGTATGTTCTTAAACATGCAAAATCAACAGATTTTGGACTTTCCATGTGCATCTCTCACTAGCTGTCCTACATACATTGCTTCACAATAAATCATACTTTGCTTACAGATTTCCTTTCTAAATTATGAATGATGTTCCTCTGTGAGGAAGCATTACTTTCATATTGCCCCTATCAAACTGATGGGCAAAATTTAGAGGAGCGACACTGGGATAGGATCGAAAGTGTAGGAAAGCTGGACTCCTGTCTCCATTGGCTGCTAATAAAAATTCTTACCTTGAGATTTTTAGTATTTCACCAAACATTTCACTATCCAAAAATGACTTCTTCAGTTGTAAATGCGACAGACGTTAATTTTCACTTGACAACAGACTCGCTGAGTTCAGTGGGACACTGCATATTCAGGTGATTGTCATATGTAATTATGTCATCTAAGTACGTCATCAATTTCCACACTAGGTAATGCACTAATGCTTATGGTAAGCAATCCTTTCTGTAGTGAAACTGCAAAAAAAAAGTAGAAAGGAATCAGAACAACAGCACTGGGAAGATGGTTCCTGAATTGTTAACTGGAAAACTTGGGGGAATCTTTTAGCCATTACATGTGTGAAGCTACATTTCTGGATGTTCTTTGTTAAAAACGGTGCCTAACACCATATTTTTAGTGTTCAACTTCTGTTGTGAAGTTATACAACCAAAACCCAGGTGTCTCAAAATTACGATTATTGTTAGAATCAGTTTAGTGCTGGCAGAATAGTTGGTACAGAGGAAGCTCTTAGCTCAAAGAGCCATCATTCAGACTGACACGTGTGACAAATTTAAGGAACATTCAAGGCTCTTCCAGACAGATAATTAAAGCAGGGCACTTATGGAACAGAGTAGAGGAGAAGAAGAGCCATAAAGATATGACACAATAAGGAAAATAATTGGGCAGAAAGCTGCTAAATACTCTGAAGAGGAAAAGAACAGAAAGGAGGTCAATTTGAACCAAAGAACTGTGAGCAAATTATTCCAGAAATTCAAGTACTACAGTGGGGAAGGAGCATTAAAACCCTTAAGTGGGGGACTGTTGTGCTGCCAGTGAGGAGCTGCCTGGGACTGTGGGTATGGCACCTTGCTGCCTTTACCTCTGTAAAAACTCCAACCATGTCCCACTTGAGTGACAGCTAAAATTCACTTCTAAAACACACCTCAGCCTAGAATGTCACATTACCACCCCAATAGTCTTAAAATGTTAAGTGTGATGTTCTTTCCCTTTGTTTCATCTGGTTACACCTTTCTAGTGTTCTTGGCAGAGATTGTAGGATGTATCAGTACTCCTCTGGTTTTGGTTTTACACCATGTAACTGAGATGGGATCCAGGCAGCAGACTCATACAGTGAGAGGAAAGGTTCTGCAGGAGCTGGTCGAGGTGGGTGAGCCAACAGTTGGTTTCCAGCTGCACCAGTGCTGTGACGGCCTCCCAGACCAGACTGGGAGATATGATGGTGCTGACCTCCACTCCCTGTATTTCCTGAGCAATTCCATTTTCAGTAGCAGCAGCCCAGGCCCCCGCCTCATCCTACTTGTTCAAAATAAGGTAGCATAACGAACCAGTTCTGAAAGTAGTGCAGACACTTACTTTATTACCTGTTCCTCAAACCAGAGAGGTTTGACCTCTCTGTAGGTTGCAGCTCCTGTGTTACGGCTGAAATGTCTGTGTTTTGGAACACAGGCGGACTCCCATAATATTTGCCATCCCTTAGTAGCTTCATCCACAGCTATGCAAAGCACCTGCACACCCATCTACAGAGTGGCTGTCCTGGACCTTCTGATGCCTTCCCACTTAGAAAGAGCTGCATTTCTTCTGCAATCACTTGTAATGTTCCTCATGCCTTGCCAGCCTGCTGTGAACTCTCCATAAATGTTCCTCAAGCACTCAGGTGGTACATGAGCAGTCAGGCACCTGAGCACCACATGACCCCACGTGTGAGCACTGTGCTTCCATACATTATGCAGGGTGGCTGAGTAATGAATTCCAGGTAAGCAAGGTCACTCCTAATGTCTGAAAGGAAAATGCTAATCATAGCTGTAAGGAGTGTGAGAGGACTGAGGTTTTTCTTGTATGACAGTTTGTCGGTAATTAATATGAAGTCATGTGGAGAAACTCCCCTCTCATGTACATAGTGTGCTGCAGAGAAGTTCGTGTTTCCTAAGATGAAACCTTCATCAGAGGAAACATTTCTCATCTATACTATGTAACTGAGTGGCTACTCTTTGCCCTTCATGCATTTGTATGATCTAATTTCTCATTGCAATCACTCAGTATAATGGAAGGGTCTTTCACCATCTCTCTGGCTCTAGTACCCATTTACAAATAAATGCACATAACAGATAACAGCATGAAATTCCTTCCCTCCTCTCAGCTTATCTTCCAGCTTAGCCAAAACCTTGAAGAAAGAAACTGATTGTGATGGGACTCTCATTCATCATCAGCACCGGGCTGCTTCTGGCTGTGCCAAAGCCTCTCCTACCCGCTGTCCTTTTCCCACAAGGCTCAGGGCCCTGAGCAGATCTTCACACAGGTCTGTTCATTACTCTTCTAAAACCATTTCACATCACACAGCTAGCTCTCAGCCTCATGTTCTCATGATCCAGGGTGGTCTTTTGGCAGATTTTTTACAGCGCTTTTTCTCTGCCTTTCTTGGAAAATGATTCCCCTGTAACTCCTGAGTTCTTAACATCCCATCTGTACAAGTTTCAATTCACTGATTGTGAAGAGGTAGAACATGACAGATGGTTTAGTGGCTTTGTTCCATAATCCTCGAGATAATAATTTAGCCTATCTTCACAAGTAAAGCACTACTGAGAAAGAAAGTAAGTTGTTCTGCTTCTCACAAAGCGCTAAGTGTGCGGGAGTGCATTGCTTGGCCTATCAAGACTCCCAAGAACTCCGAGCAAAACAGTTCAGAGTGTGAAATAAGGACCACGCTTTTTATTGCTCATCTTTTGTCTTGCTAATTAAATAACGAGCCTGAACTGTCTCTTATTACAGGTATGCACAAAACCTAACACTCAAGTGCTCATTCTGGTTTGTGCTTCTAGTGGCTCCTGCAATTAAAACATTAGACAGAGCGTTGGATTTTTTTACGGTCACCAGAGATTGATGGCTAGGTGAACTGAACTATTTTCCAAAATGGACTTGTGGATGAGAGCATAAAAGGCAACTAGAAATGCATATTGATTGGGCTACTGTTAAACAAACCCACAATAAATCACCTTATGGCAACTGGTACTCGTTGTACAAAAACCAGGAGATGATGTGCAGTAGTTCTTCCCTGTGTGCCAGGAACGCGTGCTTCCTTGAGCAGGGCTGCAGGAAACCATTCCCTGCTCAGCTGCTCCTCCTGTCACTGCCCTGGTGCTGCAGAGAAGCTCTCCTGCCTCACCAGCAGCGTTCGGCCTGGCACAGGCGCTTGCCAATCTTGGAGACAGGTATATCCTTCTTGTCTGTTATAGATACAGCTCATGGAT
Organism: Centrocercus urophasianus; assembly: GCF_019232065.1. Taxonomy (NCBI): domain Eukaryota; kingdom Metazoa; phylum Chordata; class Aves; order Galliformes; family Phasianidae; genus Centrocercus; species Centrocercus urophasianus. The sequence goes on from NW_024884722.1 coordinate 23,203,383, forward strand.
ACAGTTTCTAAAGCTCATATTGTATCTATCATTTTCCTCCATAATCTCCCTTAAAGCCCACGGCACTGAACACAGTGACGCTGGGCACATTTCAGCCTTGAGAAAAGAAGACTGAGAGGGGACCTGATCCAGGTCTATCTAAGGTGTGGGGGGCAGAATGGCGAGGCCGACGTCTTTTCAGTGGTGAGTGGAGACAGGACAAGGGGAAACGGCCGGAAACTGCAGCATAGGAAGTTCTGCACAAATGTGCGCAAGAACTTCTTTACAGTGAGGTGACGGAGCACTGGAACAGGCTGCCCAGGGAGGTCGTGGAGTCTCCTTCTCTGGAGATGTTCGAGACCTGCCTGGATGCCTACCTGTGCGACCTACTGTAGGGAACCTGCTTTGGCAGGGGGGTTGGACACAATGATCCCTGGAGGTCCCTTCCAACCCCTACAGTTCTGTGATTCTGTGATCTGAGAGTCATGCACATCGTTGTTCACACCCCTTGCTCTATCTATTGCTTAGAATAGGTTGCTCCTTCGTTACATCTGCATTCACTGTAAGTATCAGCTAGCATTTCTCATAACCAAGGCAGACGTGATCCAAACACTCACCCCCCCCACCAGCCCCGGATCACAGCCGGCTGCCGGACGACGGCACGGCGCCTGCGCGCGGACAGCCAATAGCCGCGGCGGCGCCAGAGGCGCTGCCGAGCCGATAAAAGGCGGGGCGGGAACGCCGGCTTCCTACGGCTGTGCTGCCGCTCGCGTGCCGATGTTGGCGTTGAGCGCCGCCCGCCGCCTGGTGCGCCCGCCCGGGGAGCTGCTGGGGCCGGGGCTCGCCTGCATGCGAGCGGCCGGAGCCCGCGGCTGCAGCTCGGACGGAGCGGGCCCGCGCAACCCACTGGTGTACCTGGACGTGGGCGCCGACAACCAGCCGCTGGGGCGCGTGGTACTGGAGGTAGGCGGGGCAAGGAGCGCGGTGGCGGCCGGCATGGCGGGCCGCAAGGTCACGGGAGGGCGGGAAGGCGGCGGGAGCTCGGATCCGAGCGCGGGGAGGGGGCGAGGGGCGGTTTGCAGTCAGGGTGGGCCGCTGTTCCGAGCTCCGCTTCCACACCGCGAATCGCGGTGCCCGTCCCGTGCCCCTGCTGTCGCTTCTCGTGCGCCTTGTGCGCTGGGTTCTCAGCGTCAGGCTCCGTGTGCTTCCGCCCCGTGTCAGTTCTCCCTGTTAAGCAAACCTATGGGTTTGTGCGGCTCGGGCCAGGCTAGAGGCGAGCTCGACAGCCAGCCCGCATCGCCGTCAGAGCGCGGGGCTCAGCGGCGCACATCAGGCCCGTGCGTGCCGCTGCGGGCTGTGCTGCGTGGCGGAGAAGCGGCGGCGAGCCCGAGGACGTGCTAAGGGCACAGCTGGGCTTGGCCGTGCGGTGAGCGTAGGGTGGCTTTGCCCCCCGTGTCCCTACGTGCTTACAGATTATAGATTAGTGTTGTTCGTAAGGATGTCTCCGAAACGATTTGGTGTTTGGTTGGAGCCCAGCTCCTTGTTCATCCTGGAAAACGTCGATGTATGTGTTAATTGCACACATACGTTTGAGATGGTCAGAGGTAGAAGTACTGATATGCAAGTTCCTTCTTCATCAGTAAGGTTTAGTAAATGTCTAGATGATATTACATGCCCTGTATGCCATCTTGATCTGATGCTGCTTTTTCTAGGTGGCGTATAGTGCTTGTATTTAGGATTAGTAAAAAGAGGTGTAGCAATCACTGAAGTTCCTGACTGTCATAAGTCAGATTTGTTAAGCAATTTCTGTTCTTCTTTTTCCTTTCTGTAACGTTTCACAGATGGCACTGTGCTAGGGAGAGCTCACTGCTCTGGTTATACCAATGGGGCTTTTGTCCCTGGGGTCTGTCATAGGTTCCTCCTGATGTTTGTTTTCAGATATTGTTTAAGTCAGTCAACATTAACTTGCCCAAATTTGCATAGCGGAGGATGGCATTCATTACTGGCCATTACTTGCCCACACTGAGTAAGCATTAGATTTTTGAGTGGTTTGTGTTTTCCAATACCTTGTGTTTGGGCAAAAGAGCTTAGCTGAGCCAGCCTGTCACACAGAGGTTTTTCTGTGTGTATGTAGACAAGTCAGCTAACTTCTATTTTTTTTTTTTTCTTACAGCTGAAAGCAGATGTTGTTCCAAAGACAGCAGGTAAGGCAGCATCTTGTGATTTTCATACTTGAAATGATAGGAAGAAGAATGTTCTGTTGCTTCGTGGAAACCATTTCCATCATCCTTCTCCATTTGTTAAATAGGAAAACGTGCACTGAACTTTATCAGACAGTGCTATGAGTGGGGTTATAATCTGCTGCTATTTCAAATAGTTGTAGTGCAATAGTGCAATGACTATTTTATAGTTATAAAATAAAACAGAACACTCCATGTTAGGCTGTCAGTGGTGAATAAATCTTTCAAGACAAATTGCTTCCTATTAAAATCAAACCACAAAAAGGAAAGGGTAGGTGTGAGGGATGGTGTCCCTTGCATTTTGATTCTCAGCCATTATACAGGGGTTTGTCTTCCTTGCCACTAGTTGACTGTAGAATCACAGAATGGCTCGGGTTGAAAGCAACCTCAAATATCATCAAATTCCAGCGCCACTGCCACAGGCAGGGTTGTCAACTGCTAGGTCACTTATCCATGTGCACTAAATCAGCATGTCTAGGTTACAAAGTTCGTGTGTTTTCCCAGGTGCTTCCTACCTCATCTGCTTATTTCATGGTTCTGAAAACTTTTTTCAGTTTCCAGTGGATTAATTGTTCAAAAAAAAAAAAAAAAAGTGCCATCTACACAATTAATGTAGAGGGCAAAGGCATAAGATGCAAGAAATGAAACGTTTGATTCCAGAGTGATGGGGCTTAGGACTATACTTAAGATACAGTAGTGTGGGGGGAGGACTATGTTTGTATCCTGCTCTGAGGCAGACTTCAGCTTTGTATCTGTAGCTATACAGCAGAGGATTTTTGAGGATGAAAATGATCATTTCAATGATACTGCCTTTCTGGTTCATGAACTTTGGAACTAGTTAACTGTGTTTGATTCTATGTTATATCATATATGGGAAACATAATGTTTTATGCTTTGGTTTTTCTAGAGAACTTTAGAGCGCTTTGTACTGGTGAAAAAGGATTTGGTTATAAAGGATCCACCTTTCACAGAGTTATTCCTTCATTTATGTGCCAGGTAATGTTTACCAATTGGCTTTACTTTTGCTTCTCGTGTTATCTATATGCAAGTGATGTATTTTTAGAACCAGTGATACCAGTAGTAACATTTTAAGTGTCCCTGCTCTCACTTTCGCTCATTGCATTTCTGATCTTGCTGTGGCAGCTGCTTGGCATATGTTTTGTACAAGTAGATGCAAATTCACTTGTGTAGATTCACTTTAAAGGAGAAAAAGCAACTTGGCTTAAGGCTTCATGCTTTTATAGCAGTGTACTTAAGGTGGGGCACACTTGGTGACTGGCACTTGTTTGGGAGAACTGTTTACGGGTAGAATGACAAGCAGTCTTACCTGAAGCCAGTTCAGAGAATAGTTGGCCAATCTTAATGGCTTAATTTGTTCACAGTAAACATTGTGCTTCAGGGTTAAAAATAGGGAGGGAAGGATGGAGCAGAAAACGTTGGGGTAAATTTGGGGTGGCAACATCTAAAGTAGGTTGTGTTTTGATTTAAAAGACACCTTTCAAAATTCTGAAATAAAGCCTATATTAACTTTTTTTTTAAAAAAAAAAAAAAAAGCCTTTTTGGAAGCCCTTTTCTTACTGTGTTCTGCTGCTATAGTGCACTGGATTGTATAATTCCTGGTAAAAGCTCCATTTCAACAGTATTGTGTTGTAGAATGGCTTTGAAAACAACTGGAAATCAAATGGGCTTTCTGTATTAATTGATGGCTGTGGTAGTCCCTCATTCTTGTTTGGGGTGGTTTTTTTTTTTGTTTGTTTGTTTTGTAACAAGCAGTTCTTTGAACAAGAAGTCCTCATCTTATGACCCATTTATACCTAAGAAGGTGGACAGATCTGCTGTAAAAAAAATGTAATATCTTGCCTTTAAAATGTGAATTCAGCTTTTGAAGTGCCGATAAACTGACAAGATTTAGCAGTCTTGCTGGGGTCATAAATAAATAAAACAGAAATCCTACCCTCAGTTGTACCACTGATTTGTGAAGTCAGTATAATCTGGTCTTACTTGTCTACTTTGTTTGTCTGCACAAATGGACCTGAAATGAGGACATAGGTGGCTGATAATACTGTGAGATGGTGATTTAACATCTGGGAAGTACTTGGTAGTCACTACAGAAGTGAAATATTGTCAAGGGTTGCAATTGTTTTCAAGAGGAACCAATCCTTAGGCCTTCGCACTTACTGAGATGGGGTGGTGATGTGAGTCAGGCAGTCACTATGCCTAATTAGAGTCAGTCACGTCCAGGTGATGGCTATGACTTGTAATTAAGATGCCTCCTTACAGCACATGATATGCAAAGCATACTTCTGGGATTGCATACAAGGTTGCTGTTGGAAGAGATTGCTCAAGGTGAGAGCACGGAGATGAGTATCACGTGCAATGTTTGTTGCATGACTGCTGTGTGCCAGCACAGTGGTTTCTGGGAGCGGAGCCAGTGAGTTGTGCACAGTGCTCAGGAGCTGCCTTTCGAGCTGGGATTGTTCAGTCTGGAGAAGAGGAGGCTCAGGGGAGACTTCATTGCACTCTACAACCTCCTGAAGGGAGGTTGTGGTGAAGAGGGATTTGGCCTCTTCTCCCAGGCTACGAGCAGGACACGGGGTAATGGCCGCAAGTTGTATCAGAGGAGGTTTAGGCTGGAAATGGCATGAGGAAAAACTTTTTCTCTCAGAGAGTGGTCAGGCACTGGAATGGCTGCCCAGAGAGGTTGTGGAGTCGTTGTCCCTGGCAGTGTTCAAGAGGCATCTGAACAACATGCTGTGTGATGTGGTTTAGTGCTAGTGGTGGCAATGGTGATGAGACGGTTGGACTAGATGATCTTGTAGGTCATTTCCAACCTTGTGATTCTATGATTCTATGATTTGGGAGTTGCTGTGGTAAGGTTCTGGTTTAGGCTTTTAGTTTTCACGTGTAATCTAAGGGAGGTGGCCACATCCATGCCAGCAAGCACATGCAGCTGAGGAAGCATGGAGTACCTTGGACGTAGCATAGGATAATGATGTAGGTGAGAACCTACAGTGATGGTTTCTGCTATCCTGAAGGAAAGCGTATGGTATAGAGGTCTGATTTGTAGCTTGTTTTTGTGAGGAATGGCCTGTTCTATTATATCTTCACAAAAATAAATACGAAAGTTCTGGATTATGACTTCCAGGGATTCTGAATGCTTTTCAGTTATCTGTCAGTTTGCACGTAGCCATCCAGTTCTGTGATACAAAGTCAGCACTGACAGGTGCATGTGTCTGCCTGCTGAGGGGGAGTCCAGGTGGCTGCATGCTGCTGCTTTGCCAGCTCTCAGCCCTTATGTGAGAAAAGCAGTTAATGGTGAACAGTGATGACAGATCTTAGGAGTAAGAATTTTTTTTTTAAAGGGAATGGGGACAAAATTCTCCTTGTGTGCTTGTGGCTATGCATTTTGGTGTAATATATTTGCTTGAGGGCCTTTTAATTCTTAGAAGTACTACTGATTTTCTTTCAGTATGTTTGGGAATAAGAATGGTAATGCAGGAAGATTGTTTTAGGAGTTAGGGATGCCAGTTGGAAAATATTAATGATATCTAGAGCAGAAATTTGCTTTTAGTTTATTTCTTCTTCATCAAGTTACATGATTTTAAATCTGCACATGAACATACTTAGGAAAATTTGATGTTTTTATTACTTCTACATTAGAGCAGGTGAGTATATTTTGACAGCAGTACTTTTGGTGTAATATAGCACTTGTGTACTAGTAATGTTAAAACCTATTTCTTTTTCAGGGTGGTGACTTTACAAACCATAATGGAACTGGAGGAAAATCAATTTATGGCAGTAGATTTCCAGATGAAAACTTTCTACTGAAGCATGTAGGACCTGGTAAATAAACATTTTTAAAATAAACATCAATCTGGGACTTCTGTCTACTATAATACAAGCACATCTTTTTAAACTTAAATAAAATCCAGAAAAAAGGAAACCTATGCATAAAAATATCTGATTTAAATGTTAAGTATCTTCTTTGGATGGTTACCGCCTTAGTACAAGGAACTACTGCTACAGTTGAACCATAGTAGAAGTTAGCTGATATTAATTACACTTAAGGCTTGCTCAAATATTACTACAGTTCTTGCTGTGGAAGGAAGAGAGGTTGGGCTGGTGGGAATAGCTAAAGACAAGAGGCTGATGTTAGAAATAATTTAGAAACCATTTGGAGACCATCACGTATGTCTTCTGTCCATTATTAGTCTAAAATTGTAGAGGGGAATGTTTTTTCTATGACAGGCTTCTTATACTGATCTAAAACCTGCTTCTGTTCCAGGTGTTCTCTCAATGGCCAATGCAGGACCCAATACAAACGGATCTCAGTTCTTCATCTGCACTGCAAAAACAGACTGGTATGTTTTTAGCCTAGCATATTAACCTAATGAATCGATGCCTGAATCCATAGGTGTTGTAGTTATTTTTGGCTGTGGTTTAGTTTATCCATTATGGAAAATAAACAGCTTTGTGTAACTTGAGTGCTCAGTCTGGCCTACCTCACTGTTATCCTTCACATATTGTAGTTGGAAATACAGCAGCCGTTCTTTCTTCTGTGCTGTGGAATAGACTGAAAGATTTAAGTAAGAATCTCAGCAAGATAAGGCCTTGGTCTCTTGTAACATGTCTAAAGCCCTTAGCTGAATGGTTTTCTTGTCACTAGAAGTGCAGTTGTTTCTTTCCTGTAATCAGAGTAGATCAGCAGGTGACAGCTATGAAGATCTGCTTACATCCCTTCACTGAGCTGTATGTTGCAGAGTAAACACGCCTTTATTTCTCTTCCAGGCTGGATGGAAAACACGTTGTTTTCGGGCATGTAAAGGAAGGAATGGATGTTGTGAAAAAAATTGAGAGCTTTGGTTCCAAGAACGGAAAGACCTCCAAAAAGATTGTTATTACTGACTGTGGCCAACTGTCATAGCCTTTTGCTCTGCTGTTAAGGACAACTTCAATGCTGTGAAGAATGAATCATAAACATTTCTGATCCCATGAGTAGCAATATGAAGCCATATTTTCTATTTAACTTGGTCCTACTTTTATACTTGTATCAAATAATATGGATTAAAAGTGTAAAATGTGTGTGAATTGAGCTATTGTGGTAGTCACTGCCATGCTGACTTGGGAGAGTCCTACTGTGTTCTGAAAGACGTGGCACAGTAACTGAGAGTCTGCCTGTCCTGCTGTTAATATTATTAATATGTGAGTGCTTCAGGTACCAGAGTTGGTGGTGGGGCTGACAATTCAGTACTCTGTAACTGAGGGGTAAATAAAAGCTAAATTGTGAAATACCATGTTTCCTTCAGTTCCAGTAACCCTTTTCTGTTCTGTCTCACCATCATTCAGAAAAATGGTACTAACTGGTGTTATGAGGGATAACTGCAGCAGTTATGTCAAGTATTTTCTTTGTGTCTTAAGTTGATCCAGTAGAGCTATTAATGTATGGTTGTTGGTTTTTTAATTAATGTTAGATCTATTTTTGTAGTCTGATCACTGTTTAAAAATGCTTGCTTCAGTGGAGCAGTGTGTATTTTGGGTTGAGTAGCAGCCTGCTTCCAGACCTTTACCTCTACAATAAGACCACAAATGAGCCAGAATATCATGGGACAGTGAAGTTGCTTGAAGAACAGCTCTTTTCTGAGGCCCAATCATGTAATGAATGCAGCACAGCCCTCAAGAGACGGGCTATTTTTGCACTTGGAGAGCATAAACAAGAGTGTAGTGAGCTTATTAGAATGAGCAGTGGGCTCTACTGCTATTTTTCTGTTATTCTGGTCCTGCGAGGTCAGCCTGCCCCTGATATCTCTTTTTGTTGTGGCTTCTTCTCATCCATCAGCAGAGTCAGAATTGGTCACCATGGAATTGCATGGCTAGTGGGTACAGCAAAATTGTTGTGGTTGATGCATGAGAAGGAAAGAATTTAGCTGATCGGATTCAGTTTCATTTGTAGAAACTGGTGTGTTTTTATGTGGAATCCTTGAGCAGTAACAAATGTTGGAACCTCGCAGTACTGCTTCTAGAATTGCTAAAGTTGTAAGCTTTCCATGCTTGGGGGGAAAAAGCACTTGGCTGGTTTTATGTGATCATCTTCTGCTGAAGAGAAAAATAAAATGTGATAGCTCTGTTCAACTGTGAATTTACTTCCACTGCATTCTGCTACCCGTGTGGGTTTTAAAGTAATTTGCACTGCAGTTTTTTCCTATTTGGAGCTGCATTCTTGTGTATACATGGGAGGAGTGCAATCTTACAGAAAAACGTGACTTATGAGCTTCCCTTCATTAGAGCTGTTTCATCTTTGTATCATTTTTGATTTGTACTGTTTTGGTTTCCTATATAATAACAATTGTTCTCAATTTGTACATTAAAAATAATTTAAATATAGTTCTCCTATAAAAAGGAAAAATACTAAGTTGTTTCTTTCTTAAATAAGACTGTGTACTCTTATTAGAAGTAGAAAAATGTGATGCTGAATTTTGGTATGTATATGTGGGCTTGGTTTAGAAAAGAATCGTAGAATCTTTCTGTTTAGAAGGGACCTTTAGAACTGCCTCCTAGTCCAATTCCTCTGCAGTGAACTCTGCACTCTGCAGTGTGGCGTCCTGCCTACAGCTGGATCAGGTGCTTAGAACTCCATCCAGCCTTACCTCGGATGTTTCTAAGCACGGGGCCTCCTACCTCCCCTCTGGGCAATTTGTTGCTGTGCCTCACCACTCCTATAAAGAACTATTCAGTCTAAATCTCCCCTCTTTTAGTTTGAAGCCATTTTGCCCTCAATCTAGCAGGCGCTAGAGCTTTCCAAGCTGCTTTTTCCTGGGAGCCCTCAGATGTCGCCGGTAGCCTGGGAAGCAGTGGTTTCTCCCTTTGCTGCCCCATCTCTGGATTGGTGTGCAGGTGGCAACTGGAGTAGGCTCTGGAGGCCGCTTTTTTACAACAAAGGCCTCTGCCTCGCAGCGTTGTTAGGGACAGAGAAAAGCTTTAAAGATGTGTTTCAAGTGTGAGAGGATACGATGCCCGAAGTGACTTTTGGAATCGACTGATGTTAAATCCCCACCGGCTGCGTATTTCCCTTGTGTTCTAATGCGGGAGAAGGCGGGAGGCGAAGCGCGATGTGACCGCGGGGTGGCGCTGCTGCCCGCCGGCGGGGTCGGGCGGTTCGGAGGCGGGCGCGGGGTGGAGGGGGCGCGGGGAGCAGTGCCCGGAGCCAGGGAGTGCCAACAGACGTGCGCCAAAAGCGAGTTTGTGTTGCGGAGTTTTTTCAAGTAACTCACAAATGTTTTTGTTTAGTCTCGTGTTTTAATTATGTCCCAGACTCTGCTTACATAGGTGGCTTTCATTGGTGCTGGGCTGGGGCTGTGTGTCTGCGTTTGTAACGTTCAGCTACTGGGAAGAAGCGGCATCGGAGGTAACAAATACCGTTCCCTGCTGCAATGCATGCACCGCCTGTGACAATGTATCCGCAGTTAGAGCATGGAGGATGTGAATTATTGAAATGTACACCGATCACTCAATGTAGCCTTTTCAGTGACAACGGATGCTATGCTGCAGGCTGAAGGCTTGTGGCTGCACAGACCTTTCCTCCTGGCTCTGAAGCGGTCAGGTCTGGGGGAGTATGGTGTTGTCCATTGATAGCTTCTGTCTGCAGTGTCGGCAGTTATGATGGAAATGAAATACTGCTGATGGTATTGACCTGAGTTCAGTGCAAGTGTATCAGAGGTCAGTGCTGGCTGAGTTGCTTGTTTTTTGTTAAGAGGTTCAGCAAACAAAAACTTAGAATTAGGTCATCATTGGGACTGATGAAGTTAGAGAATGGAGGAAAGCCCAGCAGCGCAGTGACCCCTCCCTCCAGAAGGCAGCAGCACGCTCAGGTCACCAGTGCTCTGTAGGAGAGCAGTGTAAACGGGCAGGGAACTGGGCTTCAAGCCCCCAGCCATATCCCCAGCTGTGCATCCCCACTGGGTGGACAGCTAGCTCTCCACCTGGTTTGGTAACATGCCCTTTGCTTTACTGGGTATGAGCCCACTGCTGCTGAGCGGCACTTTGAAGCCAGCTCTGCTGCGGAGCACTGGGACCACGCACTGGGCTCCTGCTGTGCTGCCTGGCACTGGGCACTGTGTCTCTTCTGGCATTCCTTGGCTCCAGCTGAGGGAGGGCAGTGCTGGGTGGATGCAGAGGCTGCAGTGTGGCTCTGGTGATCACTGACTGTAACCACCCAAAAGACAGCTTGGATGAACTATCACTTATTTTTTTACTAGCCAGAACAACGAAGGAAAAACAGCATGTACCAGAAGGAAAAAAATGACTGTGTCTTTAAAACAGGGTCAGGGAGAAGTTAAAAATGTGCAGATACAGGGCTTTGTGGGGGGGAAGACTCTGTCACCATTCTCATTTTCACTCACCTCCTACTTACATCTGGGAAGGTGGGCAGAGCAGCTGCTGAAATTACCAGGTGGAAATCACTTTTAGCAGTCGCAAGTACCGGTGCTTTTCCTGCTCACTCTGGCCTCACCCCCAGCACATTCTCATGATGTGGGGCCAAATGCCACCCATCTGTCTGTCCATCCATCCATCTGTCTGTCCATCCTTTCTTCTGCTCCATCCGTCTGAGCCATGCCCGGCAACCAGGAGCAGCTCCCCTGGGATCTGAGGCATGAGGAGGCAGCAGCTGCACAGTTCAGCTCTGCTGCAGCCATAAATTTTGCATTAGCACTAAACAGTGCTCGTTCCAAGTGATGCAGTGCCTTGGATTCTTTTTCTGCCTGCCAAAAGTCAGTGTTTGGTTGGGATTTTATTTTTTTGGAAGAGGCTTTGCTATTAACTTGATGGTTGCCAAGGCCAAACAAAGTGCAAAGTGTCCTTGGAGAAAGCTACGTGATTCTGTGCATTAAAATCCGGGGGATGCCAACACACGAGCTCAGCCTTGCAATGTCACGTGGCTTGCTTGTGCTGCCAGCACCCTATAAAAGCTTTGCTGAATTTTTAAAGAATATTCCCATGCTTAAACTGTAGAGGTTGAAGCTCTGCCTTCTTTGTTCCGCTTGCTGCATGGGACTGCCCAGCCATGGCTGGCCCAGCAGGGCCAAGGGGCAGCACCCAGCTGGGAGCTGTGGCCTGTACTGCACACTCTTGCCATTGCTCCATGCTGACCCTAACCCTTGGTGCATCGAGCTGCTGCATGCAAACCTCCGCGGGCACTGGGGGGGCAGTATCTCCTGACTCCAAGCAGGAAAAAAGCCCAAGCAGCTCTCTGCTGAATGCTTCCATTTGCTTGCAGAGTGATCAGGATTGCACAGAGCTTGAGAGCTTAACACAGCAGGGGGAGAAGAGGAGATGGCTGCAGGACCAGCCTTTCAGTGGTGGCTGCTGCTCTAACACAGTGCCCAAGGGGTCAGGGCAAAACTGCTCACTTTTCCAGCAACTGTCATCTGGTTTCCCTCACAGCTGCTCTGAGCTGTGCTGCCCTGGATTTGAAAAACAGGATTTGTGCACACAGACACAGGAACACACAGTGAAGGTAAATAAAATGCTCCTTTTAGATGCAAGGATGACTTCATTTCCGGGGTGAGCTGGAGGATTACTTGTGGTTAGAAACAGAAAGCATAGAAATTATTTTGGAACAGTAGTGGAGATAATTACATCTTCCTCTTCTCCACCTTTCCAGCACTGCTCCCTTCATGATGAAATGAAAGGAAATGTTTTTTTCTTTTCCTCTTCACAATACTATGAAAAAATTTTCCAGAGCCCGTCCTGATCCAACAGCTTCCAGCAGACTATGGCCCTGCTTGGGGTCCTGCTGCTTGCAGACCCCATGCTGCCCCACACATTACAGCCAGAATGTCACAAGCACAATGTTCAATGTGTGCAGCCAGCTCTTCTCCATCAGTTGCAGTCCCATTCCTGTAGCACTTCCTGCAGCACTGTCCAGCTGCAGTTGATGGCTTCACTCCCGTTTATTTGCTGCCCCAGCTCCCACAGGTGATCCTGAAGGTGCTGAGGAGCGGCAGAGTAAGGGAGGGATGTCGTCCCAGCTGTCGCAGCAGCATCCTGCAGCTGGCAGCAGGTTTACCTATTCTTTGCACTTTCTGTTTTCTTTGCTTTCTAAACTGAAAAAGCTCTCAGTGGGACTTTGCAGCTGCAGATGTTATTATCCCAGCCAGGAGAACTCAGTTCCTTTTCTTCTTCTTTTCAGGCATTTGGAGCACCAGCCTGTGCCAGCTTCCTCTGCCCAGAAGCTGTCTCAGTTTCTCAGGAATGAAGCTGAATGGAGTTTTTCAATGGCTTCAGTAGCAGCTTGCAGATAACAGAAGTTTGTTCCATGCTGTTCTTTGCGAGCAGAACCCCTGGCAGAGTAGCCTTAACTCTATCAAGGAGTCAAAGAGTTAAAATAATATTGCCCCAGTGTGTCATTGCTGACTAAGGTCCTGGTTTTAACAAGACCCTAAATTGTTCATGTTCTAGTGATGTAATTTGTTATCCTGAATTTCCCCTTATTTTGTCATCAGAGTGCCCGTCTCTAAGGTTGTAACTTTAACACAAATTCTTCACTCAAAATCAGCAACAATTGTGTGTCTGGGTGATAAACTGGTAGCAGCTCTGGTCTCACCTGCTTGATGCAGTCCTGTGGTTGCTGCCTTTCCACTGAGCTGGATGCAGAGGCCTGCCCTGCTCTGCACTGGGGTCACTGGCGGGCCACCAAATTCATCCAGGTATGTGGGATATGTTGGAAGAAGGCAGTGGTCCCCAAGGGAAAAAGCAGGAAAAACTTCTGTGATCTTCAGGTTGATACAGATGTTATCTAATGAGTGACATTTTTCTTATATTCCAATCCAGTGTGATTTATTAGGGCAAGAGTATTTCCTGCTGGGAATACACTTAATTTACGACCAGTTATTTCTTTTCTTGCTTTTTTTTTTCTTTTTTCTTTTTTCTTTTTTCTTTTTTCTTTTTTCTTTTTTCTTTTTTTGTGTGTGTGTGTGTGTGTGGTCTTGTAGCCAGGTTTCTCAGAGCTGGAGGACCAACACCAAGGTGGCTTGGCTTCATTGCCTCCAGAAGACCATCAGCAAAAGTGAGCACAGCTGACATGAAAAAATGGAAAATGGAGGGAAAAGGCTATAGAGCAGAGTGAATAAAAGCAAGAATATAAGCTAAGTCCTTTGCTTTTGGAAACTTTCCAACAACCTCTAATACGCATTAGTGAGATATTAGCATTCTGCCTTGCAGGATGAATTATATGATATTACATCTTAGCCCTGCACATTTTCAAGCTCCTTGCCCTTTATTACAGACACTGGTTTATTAAAACTAGACATGGACCTAGATCAAACTCTGGCAGAAACTGAATGAATGTCTGCCTCCAAAGCCTGCAGCTAGCTACAACTGCTCTCTAATGCTTAAAATAATGCTTAACCCAATGAAACACCCAAGAGCTTCTCATCCCTTCTCTCTTTTCTCTCCCTGAACAACGCTCCATATGCCCGGATGTGTGGGAGCTGACAGCATGCAAAACTCCCTGCCCACTAATGCTCCTGGTGTGGTGGGCAGTGTCTGAGGAGCCACATTCCATCCTATGAAGCATGATCGATGATGTATCTGAAAGGGTACTGCATCTGACTTGTTTTGAAGTCTGTTCATGTGACCTGTTCTGCTTCCAGGACTAGCTGGCAGTTAATTTCCTCTTGCTTTTTTCCAAAATGTCCTTCCCATGTCCTTTTGTTTTATGGTCTTCACTAAGGAATGTTGTCCTCTGGATCATTTTTATTGGCTTTGCTTTTTAATAATCAGCATTTGTGCTTTAATGCAGTGGGATTTTTTTTTTGTAACAAAATTCATAGCTTAGAAAGAAATCAAAGCAGTCTTTCATTTCCTCAGATAGATCTGAAATGCGATTACTTTTGTAAGTTGTAAATAAAGAGCTGGTAACTGACACTTAATGGGATGCACTCCCAGCATGTTTTCAGCATCCACTGATAGGAAAACTGCTGAGTTGGTGCATCAGGCCACTTCGTCCTGCTCTTTTCACTCCCAGGTCCATCTAAGCTGCTTCCCTGATGATTTCTGCCAAAGGGTTTTTTTTATCCCCATAATCTGCTCTGGCAATTCAGCACAGGGAGATTCACAGCACGGGGGCATTAACTCCTATTGGACAACAAAAAGCTGTAAGAGCCATCTTCCTGCTGACAGTGAGTGAGGGCCCAGCAGAAGGAGTGAGTTTGGAGACAATTTTGGTAACGGAAAAAGAATTCTAGTATTTAAAATCAACCTGATTGACAGTCAGGTTGGAAGCAAGTCTAAGTCCCTGAGGCTACGCACTCCTCACCCCAGTGGGGCCCTCCTCTGGGCCGCCTGTCCTGCTCCTGGGCTGGGCTGTGTTGGAGGGATCCTTGGAATGGCCAGGCTGTGAGGCAGCAAGACCTCGAGGAACTCAGCTGTGCGTGGCCGCTCCCTGTGAGCTCACACTGTCGGGCTGCCAGCAGCGCTGGGGCTGGCTTCCCTCACACCATCACAGCAGGGAGGGTCCAGGGAGGCTCCCAGCCCAAGTCTGCAAGGACCCAGAGGTACTGAGGCATGCACAGGCTGACGTGGTCCTTGCACGCATGGCTCGCTCAGTGCTCCCAGAAAGTGTACAGAGCAAAGCAGCAGCAGCAGCAGCAGCACAGCATCCAAACTTGTGACTCCAAATCCTGTACTTAGCTCCAGCCCAGCCACTGGAGGAAAGCAGCCCTCCTGAAGTAGTTATCACATGGGCAATGAGGGGTGGGAGATCAGTGGTGTGTCACAGGGACTAGGACTAAAGAAGGGCTGAAAGTGAAGGGACTGAGTGACTGAATTACGCTGTGTGAGTGGAATGTGGGAGAAAATGCCAGGTACACAACTAACTCACCGTATGAAAGCACTAAAAGAAACAACACCTGGAAATTGAGGCGTGCAAATTCATTTAGGAAATGAGAACCAATGCCTGAGCAGTGAGGATGATGAGTATTGGACCAAGCTACCAATTTATGTGAGTCTTCCAGTCCAGATGAAAGCATGCCAGAAGAGTTACAAGCCTGAGAGCAACTGGCTGAAACTCAGTGCCTTGTAGCATGCAGGCTGTCAGGCTGGATGCTTTAATGTTCCTTTTTGGCCTCAGACTATATTAAAAATGAAGAAACCAAAAGCCCCTTTCCTGATCTGAATCTTGCCTTGCCAGCACTCCTTATCATTTCTTTCTACTCTTGTTCTCAATCGGATCTTGGAGGAGCTACTTTCTCTGTCCTATTAGAAGTCTCTCTCTCTCACTCTGCTTTTAGTAGATAAAAACTGGGGATTTTGAAGGTCCTGAAGGAAGTCAAACTCCCAGCTTCGACTGAATTCAAAGGGAACTGGGTACCAAATTCAGAGCTCTTGTGAAAGTTCCAACCCAGAGCCCTGAAATTCAGAGTAGCTTTTGAAAACCTGTAAAAAGCAAGCTTGCTGATAGTGGGCTGTCTCAAGTTTTATTCCTTACTCTTATGCATTTTTTTGATGAGGGTGCTCTATAAATATGCACAGTGATGATGCGAAATAGAGTAAATGTCTGGCTGTTGTGTATGAATTTTCTGCAGTGAAAATCACCAAAGTTATTTTACTGGCTGGTTATCTCAAAGCAGCAAGTATCCAGACGGTTGTCTCCAACTGTTGTTATTAAATTCAGCAGGAAATCCATCCTGTCCAAAAGAATTATGAGTTTCCATTGCTCCTGGAGATGTCCAGAGATGTTAGTGTGTGTATGCTCGTGTTGCACAAGCAGCCAGCAGTGTGTGGGGCTGGGTTTTGATCTCATCCTGGGCTGGGGGAGCTGGTTTGGAGCTGTAAAACTGATGTCAGTGTCTAGCCTGGGGGTTTATTTAAGAAAGCAAGCCTTCCAAAACACCCTGATCACTCCAGCTATAAATATGTTTCACATCACAGGGCAGCATTTGATATTAGTGGTTCAGCACCCCGTAACGGGGCCCAGACGCCGTCAGTGGCAGCCTTTGCCATTAAGGACTTGGTGTTTGTCAGCTATTTCTGCTCAGAGGTGTGTGAGATACCACAGTTTCCCCTTTTTCTTAAAAGAGGAAATAACTGTGGTGGCAATCTGGTCTTTGTCACTGCTGTAGATGCTAAACCACAGAGTCCCGGTCCCTTATGTATCCCATAAGGCCCTTAGGGGGTGGGACTCATCTACCAACGGGTCAGGAAGCAGAACCCTGACTGGGGGACTTGCCCTGGGGCATGGAGCAGGTCCTCTCATAAGCAGCCATCTGGATGGCTGGAGAGGTGCTGCTGCTGCTGCAGTGGCAGCCCCCAATTGACACAGCTCCTAAATCCCCCCCTGCTCTCTGTGGCACAAGACAGTCTGAAGATATCTGTGGCTGTCCCCTCACACATTGTTCCTTGCCCAGTTGACAGAGCACAGGATGGTGGAAGTGACATGCTCAGCCCTAGAACAACCTCGCAGCATAGCTTTATTTTTCAGGTCGTTTTGATTGCACAAAATGGAAGCTGCTGTCCTGGATAAACTAGGAAGCCTGTTGGTGTAACCACACTGCTCAACTATCAGCCTCTGTTTGTTTCACAGACTGAGACTAGATCTAACACGATTAGAAAAGTTCAAATTTGTCTTCAAAACTTTGATTCATCTCAAAAATCATTGTGTTCTTGGCAAAATACATAAGTAAGCATCTTTAGAATATCTGCACCAGTCCTACATTTAACTCACTGTAATACCACAGCCACGTATAGCCACCTGGCAAAAGTCTCCTAGAGAAACACGGCAGCACAGAGACATGATGCTGTAGTCTTGAGAAAACAGTAAGAGGGCACTGACACTGTTCAGATGTTTGATTTTATAGAAGATACCTCTGGACATGAATAAAATCAGTCTTGGTGAGCATGTATACACGTAACAGGGCGCATTGCCAGCAACACGACATGCCATATACTGCAGTGAATAAATGCTGTTGTTGGAAGCATGGAGTGTACCAATGCAACTGGGGCTTTAGAACTTTCAAGGGCCACTCTGGATCTGCACCAGCCTGTTCCATCTCAGCCAGAAGGCAGCCTTCAGAGTGGCAGGTGGCATTTCTCCAGTTCCACTGTGGGAGCACAGCAGTGTGCTCAGGACGCAGCCAGCCTATCAGGCTGTCATGCGCCTATGCCAGCAACAGCACACTGGCAACCACTGTTATGACAATGCCTTGCACAGTGCTTTCTTCCCCTCAGGTCAAGTGCGTATAGTTAGGAGTCACTGCATGGGAACTGTTGAGTCACGGTCTGAACCACTGATTGAGCACCTGGGGAAAGGTCAGCCCTGGGAGCACAGGTGAAGGTAATTCAGCTGAGTGACTGTAAGGGGGTGGAGCCTGGCTGCACCTCTCCTAGCCCTCATTTAAGGGCTGACTGCCACTAGGAGTTTTCTGACTGCCCCTATGGAGTTTTTCCTGTGAGCCTAGATCTTCAGAGAAGGGTGAGCACTTTTCCTTTGTAACACCTTTTCATTGTGCTGGTTCCCTTTGTCATTACATCTCCTGTATCACCATTCCACTGTGTTGATTTTTCCGTTACAGTCACCAAGCTTTTAAGTCACTTTCTCTACTTTCCCCAGTTAGTGTAGCCTTAATTCAGAAAGTTTTCCAAGGCTTTATATGTACAGAACAAAGCTTTTTCATCAGCTTTAGTACATTTACAACTTTTCATGGAAAAAGTAAAAAAGCAGGACTGTGTTGTCCAGCTTTTTCTGGGGTGTAGTACCCTTACTGCCTTCTCTCACTCTGGAAACTGCATGCCGTATGCACTTCCCATTTCAGCCCTTCCTAGTGGAGCAGGGATTTGGCAATCAGTAATGATACTGACACACTGCTGTTCAAAAGAGCAGCACTGAAACCTCATACGTGCTAAAAGCTCTTCCAGTGATGAGTTCAAGATGGAGAAAGCTCCTTACACATTGCAGAGTGCCGTACAGGAAGAATTTGAAGAGCTGACCCTTTATATTTCCTATCTTTCCAGTGCTGTGTTTTACTATCTAATGGCTTACTGCTGACAACTCTTGGTTAAGCAAGGATTGGGATAGCCAAGGTAAACTAAAAACAAAGATAATATGAAGCATATGGCAATTAAATGCTAAGAAAATAAAGTCAGAGTACTGTGAGAGACCACAGTCCCTGACAGCACTGACCTGGGCAGGGGTGGGCACTGAGGACCATATGGTGGAAAAGAAAAAGAGCAGCGGTTCATCCAAGGCCTTTTGCAACTCACTTTGGACTCCTTGTGCTCTGAGTATGATTAATCTACAACCTGGGTAATCTGTGCAAGAACTGGTGATGGCTGCTTGGTTTTTCTAACAAAGCTGCATTGCTTTAGTAAAACACTGTGCACCGTATGTGTTATAGTGGTGCTTCTATGTCAGAGCAGCACAGGAGGATGGTGAGTATTTTGCACTGTTGACTACCTCTTCTTTCCACACTGCAGACATGCCTTGAACTTGTTCAGTTTGTGATGTTTCCCACCCTGCTCAGCCCATGATGGGAAGTACAGACTGCCTTTCCATACCAAACTGCCTGCAAGGGGAGCTCAGTGCAGGTGTATGTGGGAAGTGAGCGGGAATTGGGCCCAGATGTTGCAAGACGCCTCCAGCTCCCAGCCAAGCTGCTGGGGGCTGTCAGCACAGCTTACTGATCACTGGGGAAGTTTATGGGGGAGCCAAACTCCAGAGCAGGCTGCCACACATGGCAGCTTGGCCCAGCTCAGCTCCCACCAGGCTTCAGCATGCTGCTCAGCCACGAGTGTGTGCAACTTTCTGACAGTTCCTCTTGAGCGGCTTTTCTCCAAAATAACCATCCTTGCTCTCTCTCATTGGCAGCATGACCCTGGAACAAGTGTATCACAGTTTTGGCATGTTTAGGACATGCTACCATAGTACAGCAATATTATGTGGCAAGAACAACATATGTTTTGGAAGGGAGTCCAGTTTATCTTAGCTGCTCCAAATTTACTTGACCTGTTTAATCCGGCTTTCACACTACATCATCTCAGTTGCTGGGATTGCTTTTAGGTCATGTCCCTTGCAACATGTGCAGCCAGTTGGCCTTTCATCTATATGCTTAATTGTCCAAAATGGCTTCCATGTGATTAACACAACACTCCCCCCCTCCCCCACTGGTGGTGGGCCGTGGGTAGGCCAGATTATGCTGTCCTCCCTTCAGTTGTCAAGTGGGGGGGGGGGAGATGGGGGGGGCTACGAGGAAGGCATTGTGCTCAGTTGGTGAGCTGGAGAACTTCCTTCCTCAGGGACATCATCAGATTGCTCCCTGTCTGGAGAATACAGACTTCATCACTGGGGGGAGAAGGAGGAAGGAGGTGTTTGCTGTCACCATTACTTCTCCAAGGGAGAGCAGCTCCACTCTGCTCTTGCCTCATCTCCTGCCAACAGCAACAGCCATCGCCCTGCCCATCAGCCAATCCATCCGTCCAGCTGAATCACACTGGAGGCATGAAGCAGTGTTGGGTGCTGAAACCTTACAAGGCTTACAGTTGCAGAATACACCCATGCGCCCAGCCTGGAAACTGGCTCCCACCCTGCAGAGAGAGACAGGCCCCCTCAGTTGGGCATTCATAGTGGACCAGCTGGGGCCGTGGCTGGGGGCTGCAAAAGTATCCACGTTTACCAGCTCCAGTCTTGCAGACCCGTCTGCTAACTCCATCCAGGGCTTTCTCTCACAAGGCAACCAAATGTGTTAAGAAAAGAAATTGAGAAGATCATTTTCACACCTGGCTTACTGACTGCAGTACATTTTTCTTCCTTCACTGCAAAACCATTGCACTGGCCACTTGTCTTCCCTAACCTTTCAATATTAATGTGGCAAAGTGCTTTCTGTCCTGGAATGTTTTCAGTCTGTCAGAATGTTTTCAGCTAGAGCTGGCCGAAGAAATGGACTGCTTCAAAAAGGATTGAAAAAACTAAGTCCATCTCTGATAGAAAGGTCTTCTGGAGCAGGAGAGTGCCCTGATGTGTACCTCAAGTTAACATGGAGATATCCATAGAACTCATGGAAGAAATCAAAGCCAGGGCCTTAGGCTGTAACCCAGATGCAGATGGCGGTGCTTAGAGACTAACAGGGCAATCAGGCCCTCAGGCCCCATGTTCTGGAAAGCTTCCCTTTTGGTTCTCTACTGAACTAAAGATAGGGGCTTTGTGAGGAACAGATGAGCAGTTGTAAGCGTGACTTG
Organism: Centrocercus urophasianus; assembly: GCF_019232065.1. Classification (NCBI taxonomy): domain Eukaryota; kingdom Metazoa; phylum Chordata; class Aves; order Galliformes; family Phasianidae; genus Centrocercus; species Centrocercus urophasianus. Next base: position 23,223,827 of record NW_024884722.1, read on the forward strand.
ACTGTAGAGGTCCTGTGTTCCTTCCTGTGAGTGCAGTGAAATGGTTGTGGTCAGACACCTGCTTCCTTTCCATCTGGAAACGGCTGCATTTAAGCACTGGTTAAACCCTGCCTAGCTGGACAACCTGTTTCTTTGTACTCTTCCAGCAAACTTCAGGCCCTTCCTAATGCTTAAAAACGAACAAACAAAATCCTAGCAAATTACTCAACAACAGACCAAATCATTTTATTTAGGCAGGGTAGCATCAGGGAACTTGTCATGCTACTGATGGTGTGGGGTCAGGGCTGCAATGGAGTTACTTAAGAGCTATGCTGAGGACATTGAGAGGGGACAGCACTTTGTTGCTATGCAAACTGATTCTTTTGGGAAACCAGGAGTGGTACATAGCAAGTCAGAGGACTTCAGGAGTAAAAAACTCAAAGAAGACCAATGACTGTGAAGTACTAGCAACAGGGGGAGCTGAGAGCAGTAGGAGAAAAAAAGGAGGTAGGAGGCAACTAGATACTTGAAGATTGCAGTTCTGATGATTTCATGTGCAGTCATTTGCAAACTAAGATGAAGGACTTTGCTGAGGCTGGTCAATTTTATATTCTAAACATGTGTCTTAATTTAGTGACCAAGAAGATTTTAAACAGCTGGGTTTTTCAGAAGATCAGTTTAGTTATAGGGATTTATTTTATTTTATTTTTGACTTGGAGAACAGGAAACAGCTTTGGAGTGAACTAAGAGCAGATTTTTGTTTGTTTGCTTTTGTTTTTCTTTGTGTATCCCTGAAAAGGATTAGCAGCATGCTAGAGACCAAGCAGTACCTCAGTTAAAAAAAAAAAAAAAAAGCAGTTTTTAACTCTTAAGAAAACAATAATATCGGCCAGGAGCAAAAATGAAGTTTATGTGCCCATTACTGTAAAGTTAAATGCTACCAGCTGTATTGTCTACCTTTTCAAAAGGAACTTAGGTGACAAATTTCCCCTACTTTTCATATTTAAAAATCTGTTTTGAAATCTGCCAGGTTTTCTGGTAAGGTGTTGAAGAGAAGATCAGGTTTATGAAGTGTATTAAATTCTCATTTAAAAAAAAAAAAAATCTAAGCTATATTTCAAATGTAGAGTCCTCGAGGGAGAAAATCACACATACCTTAGACTGAACTTCACCTTTCCTGGGACTGTAGAGCCTTTGAGCCCTTCTTTCTTCTTGTACTAAATTCCTGTGAGGAGGCACACAGGGCTCAACATAGGAAGGAAACTGGGGGAGAAAAAGTTCACTTTCTTCTTTTGGCTTCACTCATCTCACAAAAGCCTCCAGATGTAACTCCTTTTGTCTGAATATTTCTGTCTGCTTCAGACTGACATTTCCTCTCCTAGCTGAGAGATGGGCAGACATATTTATGGCAGAAAAGATAAATTGTGAAGCATTTCTCCATCCAGGTCTGCATTTGCTTGCACATCTTGTGCTTTCCCTGCAGCCAAACGTGCTTTCATGCATACAGGAGCACTTCAGGATGCCAAGGAGCATGAGGGGCTGCCTGGACACGGAGATGTACCCCTGGGTTCAAGGATATTGTTTAAGGCTTGTGGAGGTGAAATATGGCCATAAGCTAGCCAGCATGCATGGTCATTTGGGATCTCCCCAGCTGGGCAGAATGATATTGCCCAGTGTGGATGAAAGCCACCACTTGGTTACCTCCCATCAAGCTGTGGCATATCACACAGCACATGGCACAGCCATGGCCAGGAGGAACACCCAAGCCCCCTTTCTTTGCAGGGCTGGTGAGTACCTCGTGCTCGTGGCTTCAAGCCAGGCCTTTCCCAGTTCTTGGCACTGCTGAACAGCAGCTGCAGTGGTCCAGAGGCCAGCGCTAGATATTTCCACTCATTTGTTTTTTAAGCCTACGACCTCATCCTTACAAGCTCCATTTACTACACCTTTAGGATCCTATGAGGTGGGCAAACACCTCTTAGAAATTTTACTTGGCTCAGTAAATTCCTCCGGGTCCCTAGTGAGCCATATGGTGAGTTGACCCTGCCCCACTACTGGGAGACCCAGAGCAAGTGGCACATCTAGCATGGGGGAATGCAGTGTGTGGACAGGCTTAAAATACCCCAATTAGCTGTGTTTAAGGTTTAGCTTTTCCAACAAAAGTATCTGCAATTAATTAAAAAAAAAAAAAAAAAAAGAAAAAAAAACAACAACCCCCACCCACCAAATGAGTTACATTTGTGCATTATTTGGTTGTATACTACGAATTATGGTGGGATTGTGATTAGTGCCCTGTCTGTTAATCCAATTGAGCCTGACTGTGAGTGACTTACAGGGTTTTCTTCCAGAACATGAATGCTGGAGAACCAGAGGGCATTTTGTTAGGAACTGAACAGCTAGACTGAGTACTGTGCCACACAGGCAGACTTGCCTATACAGGAACTAACTGCATGCATACTCTTTTATGATGAAGCAGAACAGATCCTTTCAGGCCAGATCAGTGATCAGATGTGCACTGGCTCTAGTGTCTTTTTTCCTACAATAGCTATTAAAACCAGGCAATTAAATGTCTGTTGGCACAGTATTTGCTCCTGTGCTTTGGGACTTCCTGAGCCAGGGCCGCAGCTCTGTAGTTAATAACCCTTTAAGGATTTTAATTTTTTTAATGTTATTTTTCTAATCGTTTTTGAGCTCATTTCTTCTTTTGAATTAGAACATCCCATGGCTGTGAATTTCTATCTCCTGTGTGAAAATTTTGTTTTAATGTTATCTCAGATAATTTTAGCCAAAATTCCCTGTTTCTGGTAGGGAAGCACTCTAGAAGCAATGAGTACTTCCTCTCTTCTTCATGTCATTTATTGTTACAGGCCATGACATCACATTTGTGATCTCTTTTTCCAGGAAGAGAAGGTCCAGTGCACACAGCCTCTTTCCTTTCACTGGTCCTAATTTTTTCAGTTCTGCTTCATCTTTTCAGTGTTTGTGAATGCAAAATTAATCAGTAATGGAGTGATAAAGGCCATGTGGTGATGTTTTCTCTTTGGTTTGTTGTCCTGAATTCCAAATGTTACACTTGCTTCTTTTTTTTTTTTTTTTTTAATGAGTATGGTTACTCAGTAAATTATGCAAAACAACTTATTCCTGACAAATACTAGCAAACTAAAACCTACTATTGAATATGCACAATTTGGGGAGTCTTTGCAGCTGTGCATAATTTGTGTTTACCACTGCTGAATTACAGGAACCAACATTTCAGCCCATCACGAAGCACCAAGTTGCTGGCTGGCTCTGTGCAGCCTGGCTTGCAGCTCCAACACCTCCCAGCAGGATGGGCCTGCTCAGTCCCAACCCTGGAGAGTGTCCCAGTAAACGCTGACTGAGGTAGGTGTTTCCTGATATGTTCTGTTATTAAAGCTTTTCCTAAAGTTTGTTGAAGCATTGTGAGAGGCTTTGTTCGAATGAAATTTTGCAGTTGTGGTGGGTTGTATCAAAGCCTGTGTGCCTGTTTTTTGCCTGAAGAGGTGAGGATGAGGAGGATATAGAGGATGAGTGATGTCACTGGTTCCAGTAAGAGCAAATTGCTGTGTGAGCAGGTGTGGGTCTTACAGCTGATGCTGCTGAGGGGAGAGTTTGCAAATAGTATCTCCTAGTTCAGGGGGTAAATGATAGAGAAAAGCAAGACTGAGTGTGGTGTTCCTTTTGTTCAGGACCCCAAACAAACCACATGCTACACACTTCTCAGGAATGAGGATTCTGTATGTCCTTCTAGGTAGGTTTTCCACTTCTGAGTGGGAAGACCTGAATGTCAGCTGTCAGTGACTGGTGTTCTGGTCTCAGGCTCCTCTTTTGTCAGTGCCTCCTGTGTGCATCTTCTTGAGAGGGATGAAGACAAAAGAGGGCCTACCATGTGTAGCTGTTGATGCACTGGAAAGCCAAGATGCGGCTGGGTATGTGATGTGTTTTGGCTGACTTAATACTTGTAATCTTTGTGCACTGTTTGTTTTTCAATAAAGAACAATGAAACATTTTTACTTCAAAGTATGGATGTTATGTGAAATCTCTGTGATGCATTCCCCATTATTTTTCCTAAAGCGGGAACTTCTTAGTTCCTCTGTTATGAGCATTGTCTTTTGACTTCGTTCGTATATAACAGGAATGCAAATCACCTGGGAATTAAGAGTAAAGGAAAAGTAGTTTGATAATTTATGTTGCTACTATATTGTTTGTGTTAATCTATTTTTGTTTTCAATATGAAAAAGTTACTTCTGAGGGATAACGTGGAGGATGTGGTAACAGAGATTTGGCATTTTGCTGTTTGTCTGCTGAGCATTTTCTCTGGTATCAGTGGAGTACTGAACTTGGCATGCTGGCATTAGGAGAGCCCCTGGTTCTAGTGGAGGGAGGTATTACAGTTAGCTTGGCTTTGTGGCTATAGTTGCATATGGGAACAGAGATCTTGGCAATTTTTATACTGAAGAACAGTGTGTTTTGTGCTTAAAACAATAATTTACTACTAATTTACTGTCTTCTATGGGGTTCAACTAGGAGCATGTCTTTCATCATCAGATGGAAATTGCTTTTTTCAGGGCTTCAAATCTGCATGGTTTCTTGTCCAGTCTCTCCTTTGCACACACATGCATGCACATGTATATGTTTTGACTCTCATGCAAACTGAATGAGGAGAGCTCTCAAATCTTCCTAGCAATCAGGTTTGCTATGCAATGTATGTCATGTCACTATGTTACGGTGCTCCAAATGTCTGAGATGCACCATATTTGTATGAGCCTAGAACAGTGTGCTCATCAGTCTACTAAAAATACTTTCTGTCTAAATGAAGAGGATCCCTCATGTTAGAGGCCATATATCTAAACTACTAAGAGTAACAACCGCATTTTAATGTATTGCAAGAAAACCACACCACTCTTGCTGTTTTTTTTTTTTTTTTTTTTTTTTGCATTATTTTAATACAGCATTAAAATGCTAGAATACTAGAGAAAAGCTGTATACTATCCAGCAAATAAGGCACATGTCGGAATGCCATTTTATGGACAATCCACAACAGAGGTTTTACAGTCTCTTTAGCAATGTAGTCGCTCAGTAAGTTAGCTGTCATCTTGATTGCTGAAGCAGAACTGGTACCTCCGAGGCTGTTGTCCATAGGTTCTGTTTTTGTTTTAGCTGTACAAGTTTCTTAACAGTTACAGAAAATGAAATTGTACAAATAGCCAACTGAATCTGACAAGGTCAGTGGGCACAGCTAAACAAATGTAATAGTAATTAGGTTAATTTTTTTTAAAGCTGAAGAAATTCATAAGATACAGTGTTAGTTTTAGCACTAGTACACAATGCAGTGAGTGCTGTACTAAACAATCTTTTAAAGGAAACAAGAATCCAGTACAGGTTTGGGCAGACCTCCCATTTTAGCATGGTAAAATATCAAACTAAAAACCCAATCCTTCATAATATAATCAAACTACATGAAATGTAAAGTGTAAAAATGCTTCAAATACGTGCACATGCATATTCTATATTGCTATGAGTTCTAATTAAAATAAACATAAATCCTTACAATCATCTACTTCAATGCATTTCTCTTCCATCCTTTGATTAATATTATTGCTGTAGCCAGTACTGCATAGCTGAGCTCACAGTCTGCAAAGATTTGTGAAAGTTGAGTTGTCAGACAGCGTCCCAATCAACTCTTTTCCCCTCTCACCATGAAAAAGGACAAGAACTACCATTTGAAACTCAACGCTTGTGCTTCAGAGTCTCTGAAAGCTGAGTCTCTGTGGTGCTTTCAGCATCTTCTGTCTTTCACAAGGTCATAAAGTGACACTATACTGTTATTTGCTCTCACTTGCTATACATCTAGTGATAGCTTTTTCTAGCAATCCTTCCCCAAATACACATAAATAAAATGTATAAGCATTTTCATATAAGTCAAAGCACTTGAATAATATATTGGTTACTTAATACTGATATTTTCATCCAAGGATAACAAAAACAATATGGCTTAAAGAATTGCAAGTTTTTTTTGTCAGAATTATGTACCAACTTTCATATAATATTTTATGTAGACAATATTTCCTTCTTAATGTAGTTCTGTTGCATACTTTATACAGACAAAAGCATTGTAAAAAAAAAAAAAAAAAAAAAAAAAAAAAAAAAGTAAATTACTTCCATAAATATTTTCTTGAGGATACATCCCTAGTTCTGCAAAATACTTAAGAAGACTTTTACCTCTGTTAGTATCCTAGTTGAGAGGAAGGCCCTTCTGAAAGCTTCCAAGTTGTAAAAACTTTTTCCCAAAGAACAAACAATATTTTTACTAAAAAGGCCCTCAAATATATACAAAAAAGTTACTGCAAAGAGTTTCCAGATAAGATAACGATTCAGTATTACAAGAAATATTTGTAACCATTCAAAAATTTTAACATCTAGAAAGGTTTCCAAAATACACACATAGTATTAAAAAAAAAATTGAAAGAAACTCTATGTCAAGTATAACTCAAGATAAATACACATCTGCAAGTAAAACTGTAAAATACTTCATACAGGGTAAACATTTATATCAATCATCTATAGCTAGTAACTGCACACGATTGTCCCTTTGAAATTCATCCTAGAAACACAAACCATCATCCCTATGTCTAAGATCTTGACCAGCCCTCTGAGCACTTCAGCAAAATAGCAACATTAATGGACAGCAGTGGTTTTGCGGATAGGAAGGAGATGTGATGAAGCCTGATCTGGAGCAGAGTGATATCTTAGAGGATGATTTTGTGTGGGGATAGTTCCATCACATTTTGAAACGTTGGCAAAGGCAAATGGAAAGTGTACGTCACTTCACTTAAATCATAAACATGTGTTTTTGAAATCATTGCAATCGATTCAGTGGATAACTCTTAGCATCCACACTAGAGAAAAAAATGGTATTCCATTTGACTGCAGGACATAGAGAACTAATCTATGAATGCTGACATTTCCAAAAGCTTCTTACTATTTTAAAAGTAGTTTTATTTGGGAAATAACGGCTAGATCTTGTCAGGTATGCAACCCATGTTTAATCTAAATGTCACGTTATACAAAAGGTAAAATATAGAGAGCACTTCTTAATAAAAGGCTTCTTTCAGACAGCTGTGAATTCACATTTTTAGTTTACAAATTGTGTCCCATATAATGGGGAATTTAAAATACACTTATTTTCAGAAATAATATATACTCTTGTGTATTTATTTGAAACTAAGAGGCAACAGGAAGGCCTCAATTTTTTCTTGTGTGGCATCATTTTATGCCAGCCATAGCAGCAATAGAAACTGGCTAAAAGGGGGCCATCCTTTAAGCTACAGGGATTTCTTTCATTGTCATGAAAGGAAATATTTGTAACAACTTCAAAGGAGCTGCATCAAGTTAAAACAGCTAAAGCCTATGCTACTTATTTTGGATTCCCAATAATTTTCTCCAGTGCAGGGCCAATGCCAAAGAAAAACTTCATGTGAAATGTTCAGACCAACTAAAGAAATAATATGAGATATATTTTTCAAGAAACAAATGAACCAAAAAAAATCTGAAGGAGGAGGAAAATGTAAGAAAATCATCCCCAAAAAACTGCTGCATGCTGGATGGACCTATGGATCTGTAGGTGGGCAGATAATAGCAAGCATTTGATGAGGTTTAAAACTGGGCTTGACAGATAAAGGCAGAGAGAGAAATTTATTTCAGGTACGTCCCTGAGAATACTCTATTTAGGGAGACCTGCACTGATTTAAATTTCTTTACTGGAACAGCTTTGTTTCTGATAGCTGCTTAAAAATCCCTTTGAGGAATACTAGCTAATGGTCTAAATGTAGAGCTATTTAAAGAGAACATCAAAAAAGTATTCCTAAAAATACAAGTGGTAAATAAACTCATCCTCTTCCCACTCAAAGTATGACTTCTAGGGTTGTATTTTTTCAGTTTGGAAGGAGTTTAGCCTATGGGTAAATCACCTTTTTTTTTTTTTTAAATTTAAAAAAAGATAAAATTATAGGCAATTTGTTTTCTATTTTTTTTGATGTGAAATTGATATTAAGAAGTTTTCTTTCTGTGCCAATGACCACAAGATATTGTCTGGTTCTTAGAGCTGCGTGTTCTTCCAGCAAGACACCAAGCATACAGAAAAGCATGGAGCAGATGCTCCTATGAGCAAACCTTGGCAGAAGGGATGGAGGAACCTCATTCATGCTTCCTCAGCCACCAGCTTGCTAGAGAGAGGCCCTGAGCAGGAAAGAAAACAGGGTTGCCTTGCATTCTAGGGGAAGTTTGAGTTGAGCCCCGCAGACACAAGGACAAGGACATCCTGTCTGGGTTCCCAGTGCTCTCCTGTCCCACCCCTTGCCTCTCAGCTCCAGCAGAGACAGTGAGATCAGCACGCTGCTTCCAGCCCCAGGGGGCTGCAGTCCAAGTTCGGCAGGACAAAGTAGGGCAGTGTCTGGCTTCTAGCTTCTCCCCACATTTTTTTAATCTGTTCTTCCCCAGCACAAGTGCAGGGGAAAATAGATTTTCCTCCTAGATATTTTAGATATGCTTAATATTTCTTACATACTTTGTCTTCTACCTGGAAAAATGTGATATAAATATGGAACTCTTTTAACTCTACTTTTAGGAACTGTTACTCTACATGGAGAGTTGTTAAGTATGTTGAAGTTGATCACATATATTTTTAGGAAGTTTATTTTAAAATAAAACCTAAAAGCACCACCATGAAACACTGAATCTGGATAAACAGTTTTTAAGAGAACACTGTCATGAGAATAGCGATGATTGCATATAATGGCATTGGCAATTGGCCTTTGTTCAGTATCTGCTGGTATGCTCTATGTTGATGTAGCTATACCATGGGATGTGCTATTCTACTGATTTAGTGGTTATAAAAAGCAGGAATTATTTAAAAACAAAATGCTTGGCAGCAACGTTACGGAGAAAAATAATTCTCTGATTTTCTCCTGATGGTGTTCATCTACTTGTCCTTTAGTTGGATATGAAACACCAAGGATATTTCTGTTCATGTTCTGTTAAGCGCTCAAAAAGGAAAAAAAAAAAATAATAATTGGATTTAATGTGTTATTCTTTCAGTAAAAGCATGCATGCTGGAAACTAATTATCAAGATTAACAAGCTTTAAAATCCACCCTCAAAATCACCTGTGTATTTTATTCTCTTATAGGCAAGTTAGTATCTTTGTTTTTCTCTAAGGTATTTTTTTTCTGAATCTGTGCAAAAGAATGCATTTTTATTTGAAAAAGCTGAAACTGTATATCTTGACTGACGTAACTGAGATCTCTTATTAGTGTTAACATTCAATAATATTATTCTTCAGCTACTCTAGTTTATAGAACTACCATCTTGGCAAAACTAGTTTCAAAGTGATTAATTTTCTTTAAGATTTTAGAATTACATAGCATTTTTCATCCAGTGATGTCAAAACGCTAATAGATACTGAGTATGCCTCACAACACTGCTGTGAGGTAGGTGCACTGAAGTACGATTACCCCCCTTTTGCAGCTGGGGGAACTGAAGTCCAAGAAGGATCTCGTGACTTGCCCACAGCCAGGGAGCTAATGCAGGAGTCATGGTCAGAATCAACAAATCCCAAGGCTTTTTCATCAGACTGACCAGTGGGCTGTGTCACTTGGGCTACACATAAATAATGCAGTTTGTGAGATATGTATATTACCCTACCACCAGAATAAGCAGAAACTATTCTGCCCTGTTTAGAACAAAGCAGAGAAATGGTCGAAGTTTCACCTTAGAACAAATTCTAAAGACCTTCACATTTCCTACAGGAATGCTCACTGAGTTTTCAGTTCGCTTTACAAGAGCTTGACTGTACTTATTGGTTATGTTTTGGTATTACTTGGCACAAAACCCTCTCTGTATTAGTACTGTGGAATTAATCCTCAAAACAGATTTAATTCACATCAAGTTATGTAGGATTTTAAATATTTCCACTAAGTATTCACACAAATCAATCTCTAAAGGAAACCTCACAAAAATAGAAATGTTTTTTGTTTTTTTTTTAAAAAAAAAACAAACAAAACCCAAACCTAAAACCACACAAACCATTATCCCTGTAAGTTTTCTCAGTGAATTGCTTGTTTTGTCCTTATGCCCATGTATTCTTATACAGACATATAAACAGGATACTGTCTCGAGGTACTTTCAGCTCATCCCTGATGAGATACTACTTTGCAACAGGATCACCCTGCCCAAAGTTCCACCTGAAATGGGACAACCAAATATAACTCCTACATTTCTCCTAAGGTAAATAGGTGTTTCAGGAAGACAGGAAAGTGGGAATATTATAAAGAGTGTTCTTCATACCTCATAACACCTTATGGCTAAAAAGTTTTACATTGTAACAAATTTGTACAGTAGAAAACAGGACATAAAAAATATTTCCAGAAAGTGGCTTTAAAACTATTATAAATAGTAAGTTTGGCTAATTGTTCAATTATGGATTTGGAGGACAATTTTAAGCATTCTTATCCCCCTTTATTCACAGTAAATTTAGTGTGCTTGCAGCCTAATGAATAGCGCATACACATGCAAAACCTCTTGTAGCAGAATTATATGACAAGAGAAAGATCTGTTAGTCACACAACCAAGCCAATTTTATCTCCTCCAAAAACCTCTTGGAATCCTTCCCGATGCTATGGGTCCCATTATGGCATTCCCTTTCTGTACAACCACACCCTCAAACAATTATTCACTTTTTTTTGCCTCAAAATTGCAAAAAATGATTTTGCCTAAGCCCTGCCTGAGTGACACTAACAAATAGAAAAGTCCAAGAAAGCAGCAACACAAAACTCTCAGACTTTCAAAAACTGGGAAAACAATTATTTTCCTTCTTTTATGCTGTGGCTTGTTTAATCTCCTTTTGTCTTGTCATATAATAGGAATAATATTCCTGTCGTGGGTGAGTGCTTTTAATTAGTGGCCCCACAGTTATTTCACCTCTGCAAAACCCATTTATCACATATAGTCCTTGTGAATATTATATCTTGCCTAAAGAATAGTACTTCATTTCACCTGACCATGATATAGGGTCTGTGTAAACAATCAGCAGAACCTGCAACTGTGGTTCTGTTGTGAACACTATCAGTAATGCTTATACGTGTGTACATATATATATGTAAGCTTACATATATATGTATGTATACAAATTCACCATAGTCCTGTAAATACCTGTTGCATGTGTGTGCATACACAGGAGAAATGTTACATTCCGTTAAAGGTAAGGCATACTGTTAGGTTATAGATAGGCAATATTGGCAATTATTTTAGCTTTTATCTTGATGTGTTGTGTTGCTCTTGATCGTGTGCTGTCAGAGGATCTTTAAGGATGAGGGGGACGGGAAGAGGCCACTTGGAAGGTTTATTGCACACGGCGGCAGTAGTAGCCCAAAACTTTGCACTTCTCACACAGGTGCTGGGGATGTTCTTTGCTCTGGTCTGAAACGTCCAGGCCATCCGGCTTTTCCAGGGGTCTCTGCAGAGAAGGGTGGGAACAAGAGTTGATTCAAGGCTTTGTCACTGCTGTTAATTTCTACTACATGTGCTGAGCATACTTCTATGCTTAACCAGCTTTCTCCTCACAGTTACAAAAATCCTGCTGTCTGAGCAGACAAAATATTTTCAACTCTTTGCTTTATAGTGGCATGAAGTTGCCTCGCAATCTTGAATGTTGTTCTTCATAAAGGTTCTGTTTACCTTGCTGTAGGTAAACTAATGAAAGCCCGAATGGGGAGTATGTTTATGTGGTTACACAGCAATTTATTCCCTTGGCTCCAGTAACTGAGACATCCCAAAAGCATTAGCACTTCAAGCATGGGAATCCCACTGCCCAGAATGCCAGAAGGGTTAATAACACTGCGATTAGCTGCTGCTACAGGAAAACTGTTTTACCTATGCACAGATATCACATAAGTTAGTGAGGTCTCAATCCCGTATTTACGAGGCTGATGTTTGTTTGTTTGTTTTTTAAGTAGAAGAGCTGCAAAGCTATTAGTAAAAACAAAAACAACAACAACAACAACAAAGAACCAGAAAAACTATCTCTGTTGTGAACCTGACTGATAATTTGGATATATTACTAAAGAACACTTGTAGAATCACAGGGCTGGCAGTATATTTAACTAAAAAAGGGAACAAAGCTGCTTTGAGTTTAGTAATCCTTTTGAGTTTAGTAATGTGCTTTAATTTTCTATGACATGTAAGAAGTTTTGCAATCACTTGGAAAATATTAAGTATTTTAGTAGGGATATTGCTGTTTGGAAAATCTGATCAGCAGAAGTGATAGAGGTGCGAGGTAGAACATAACACTGATGTGCACAGTTTGTTTTATACTAACAAAATGCTGTAACATAATTTCTCAGCTTTCTTGGAATGTACCTGAAAAATGATTTAAATACTCAATGCCTTACCAAGAAGAAGACAGTGGAAGTTCTGTGGAACTGTGGTAGAGACAGTGCATGATGTGAAATCTCAAAATAAGCCATAAGCATCTCACTGTTCTTACAAGGATAGCAGACTACTGCTTATCTTTCTTATAACAAAGAAAGGATGAAAAAAAAAAAAAAAATGATGGCCATTTATCTTTTATACCTTCCCTAAATACTACAGGCCTGTCATCATCTTTAAAACCTGGTACACCTGGTCTTCTAAGTTTCCTGGTTATTTATTTTTAAATTCTGCATATCAAAGCCACCCATCTGAGTGTGAGTGAATAAGTATTGACCTTTCTGAAGCTTTTTTTTTCTCTTAGTGTTACTCTGTAAGAGCTGCTCACACCCTATAGAATGGAAGACTTTCCCAGTGTTCAGTGGTTACAGTCAGGCAAAATGTACTCTTTTCCTAAAAAAATAGTCTGCAACTTCTTGCTATAATCAGTTGTATTGGATTATAAGTACAACACTTGTTCATTATGTTGCATAGCTAGTAGAAAGAATGTATGGGAGCAACTCAGTAGTGATTGCCAATGTCTTGTCACCAGTTTAGGATTCCTACCCACAGCACGTTGCCAAAATTTTTCTCTGTCCTGGGCTAGAGGCTATGTGACCTTCTGAGCTTAAATTTGTTTATAATTTAATTTCAGGCTGTTTTTCCTTTCTTGGAGAGGGGGTGCTTGAACCTGTATTGGTTGTGTATGAGGAAGGAAGATTTTGGATCTATCGGCAGCCTCGATTGAGACTGCAACTCAAATGCTGGTGCATTCTGGGCTTCTGCCACAGCAGAGACAAGTTGAATAAGCTTATTGGGTCAGAAAAACTGCCTTTATGCCTGTTCCACAGCCTATTCCACCAACATCTGCCCATAAATTTTCCTCAACAGTTTGCATTACATAAATCTTCCTCAAAGATGATGTCCAGGTTTAGGAGCTCCAAGATTTAATTTATTCTCCAAAATGGAGAATTGTAGAGCTTTGAAATGTTGCACTTAAAACAGTCTATTTAACTCAGCTCTGATTGCTTCTACATGTTAGCTGTGTTCTGATTAAAGAGAAAAAAATACAGCAGTTATCATGTTTATTGATATAAGCCAGATTTTTTTAATACACATGGCCTTGGGAATCATTTTTCCTGGAAATAGTGCAAAGGACATTGGGAGTGTCTTGAAGTGCCAAGACTTTTTTGGACTGTTTTCAGAAACAATAGCTCTCCGTGGTTTGCTTTCCCCCTGCGTTGATTGAGCTCAGCTTTTTGGCCCACGAAACACTTCGATTTCAGAGATGTTATTGTTACCTCTGTGTTACGACACAGAGGCTGGGGAGAGAGGGGTTACAAGGCAGGAAGCTGGGTTTCCAAGGGCTGGCTGGAAGGAGCTGAGCTGAGCCCAAACACTGCTTTTGCTGAGGGCTGAAGCCTCAAAATGGTGGTGGGCTTGCACAGTTTGTGCCTAAAATGAAGCCCCAGTTTATCTCTGTGGTTTTCCTGCAAGCCAAAAATCCCTGCAAGAGCTCTGAGAAGCAGCTGTTTTCCTCCCATTCTTACTGCTGATGTTCTAATCATGTGGAGGCCTTTGAGGCAGTAATCTTGCAGACTTGCAACTTTAATGCTATGCTAAAAAGGATATTAGATAGCTAAAGGTCTGCAGGTGATGAAGTGAGATTTCATTTGTACAGGCAGCTGAGGCTGACTCAGGAGCACTCTCACCAGCTTTGGAGGGTGAAAGAAGAAGGTGGAGAGTGCTGAACAGTTGTGTGGCTGCACACTATGGGTAATTTGGGGAGTTGTCTGAATGCTGCAGAAGATCCACTCAGCTGAGGAGGCTCTCTAATCCTCCAGCCCTGTGCTGCCAGGAGCCCAACAGCAGGAAGGCTCAGTACACTCAGAGCAGGCCTGGGAAAGAGGACTGGCTGCTTGGCTGAAGGAACAGTGCCTTTCCTTAGAAAGAGGAGAAATGCAGCCTGTAAAAGAGCAGAAAGTCCTGCTATGTTTCTCTGGGAAAGGTATTCTTTCTTCTGTAAAAGGGATAGTTTAATGTTTTGGTTTTCTTTTTTTTGTAATGCAAGTAAACAGGATTTGATGGTCTACTTTCTGTAAATACTATGGGGAAGGGCATTTCTCAACGTCTTGAGTTTTTGCATCTTTTTCTTTAGCATTCTTTGGTAGTTGATGGCTGGAAACGACCTTATGCAGCTCCACCAGGAAGGCATTTGACAGCAGTGACTAAAGCCATTGCCCAAGGTGAATAAAACTGAACTAAATTTAAATTAGCAATTCCTGTCCTGCAAACTAACTTAAGACTGTGAAGTATTGCTTCCCCAGTCTACATGTACTGATTAAACTCTGTATTCCATAAATCCTTTTTTCAAAATAAAGAACAAAACATACTCAAAGTGACTCATATATACGTAATGTCTTAGATGTTAGTGGAAATGTCACAAGGACACCCTTTAGAGAAATTATTCTTAGTGGAAGCAAAATGGGTGCTTATATTTCTATTTAGAAGTTTGAATTTATTTTTTTTTCCCCTTTAGAGTGGAACAATTTGATTCTACCTCTGGTAGATAAACCATATCAAAATTTAAATGCAAGAAAACAAGTATAAGTACATTTCTGGACTCATTACATCAGGCCTTAATGGAGCAAATGAGATGAATAGATGACATTAGATCTGTGCGTAAAAATTGATTCTACAGCTAGAGGTGGCAGGATACTGATAAAGGGCAACAATCTTCAGGTGCATTAGCTTCTATGCTTCTCTCAAGGCACAGACACTCTCAAGAATTTGTACATTGTTAGTACAATAAAAGATTATGGATTATGGATATGAAAGGATTGAATGTAATGTATTCTTGAGTGGCAGAGCTTTGCTTTCCTGCCTGTATGGCATGAACAAGGACTTCAGTTGTGGCTGTGAAACGGAAAGACTGCAATGAGAAGGCTGCAGATCCATGGCATGAAGATGTGAGAGCAGGCAGCCTCTGTTAGTGGCATGCCTCTGGAACAGGCCAGCTAGGAATGAAAGAGAGCCACCTGAAATGAACAGCAGAAATCTCTCTCGGTTGCAGAGAAGCAGCAGTCTGGGATGACTTGTTTTCCAACTGCTGGGGCACACAGAGGTGGAAATGCAATGATTCCCCTCCAGCTGCTGGGGAGGAATTAAATCCAAATAGGAGAGAGGGTACTTGCAGGCCTCAATCTGCTCACTAGTGTGTTGGGCTTTAGAGTGATCAGAGCCAATCCTCCCGAAGCTGAGGGAAGAGAAACTGCACCTGGACAGGGGAATTATGACGGAATCACTGCACTGCCTGTGGAAGTAATAGCTTGGATAACATGAAGAATGTATTTACATACCAAATTATTTTCAGTCTAGCGATAAATTCCTGACAGCTGGAAGTAAGTCATGTCCAAGAGGACAAGTCAGTCACCAGATGGCTGGTTCTACACTGGTGCAACAGCTGTCATCACAAACAGCCCTGGAGTCAGCCACGAAGTCAGAGAAGCCTTGATAAGAGGCCAGCCAGGAAGCAGGCACAGATGCTGCTGCTGGAGCAGTCAGGGGAAGAAAATGAAAATTCAGAGCTTGGCGTCTGGGCTGTTACAATGCCAAGAACACTGGTGAAAGGCTAAAATGACTGGCTCCACACTGGAGCAGTATAAGGAAGAGTACAGACAACTATATGGAATCCAAATTTCAGGAAATAATAAGAGGTAGAATTAAGTTCCATCGGAGGCTCTTTTTTTTTTTTTTTTTTTTTTTTTTTGTTATTGTTTTGTTTTGTTTAGGGTAGATAATGTGACTAGGCAGGAAACCTCTTTCGAAAGAGCAATCCAGTAACTCGTTCTGGGCAGTTCTTTGCTCTCCTGTTTCTCAGCAACACTTGAACTCAACGGGCCTCAAGGTCTTGGGAATTCCTGTAAGTATTTCCACCAGGAACTTAGTCATGAAGACAAAAATGCATGCAGTTTTTTTGGAACAGCTGTAGCAGTTTTGCAGCTCAGGTGTGAAAGCCACCTGATTTTTCCACTCTGAATTAGTTGGTATCAAGGCAGCAGACACTTGTGTTACTACTTGTCATGCATGCTGTGCCATCCCTCTCAAACACAAAGATTTAGAGCCGTGTTTGTAGAGCACTCTGAAGTATATACACAGCTGTAAAATTGCTGAGAAGACTTTTCCTGCTGCAGGGAGATTAAAAGCTCATTCTCACAGATAGGGTATGTGGAATAAAGGAACAGAGCTGAGGAGACTTTCCTTGTGGGGAATTGGCACAGAATCTTTTCACTCCAGGAAAAAGCCTCCAGGAACCAAGAGCAGGTGAAAAGGATGTGTTGCTGCTCTCTTCTCCGGGGATGTCTAGTGAAAGGTATGCATAGGTAATCAAGATTTTAGCATAGCTGTAAAAGCCATTCACAGATACAGCATATGTTCTTGAAGGGCTACCCCAGAGCTATCCAGTGAAGATTCTTGTCTGCAATACTCTGATTACTGCTTGAGCCAGTTCAGTGGAACTTACTTAGGCTCAACTCATCCCTTGTGAATACAATCTAATCAAGCCCTTCAGGAGTCAGAAGTCCACAGATGGAGTAAAGCATCTGAGTAATACGAAATAAAGAGATGCAGATGATGCCTAGTAAAACCGGCAAGTCTGGGAATTGATTGAACTTCTAATTCACAACAGCATATATCAAGCAAATCATTAATATAAAAATTTGAAATTTTTTCTCCTAAATTGGATAAAGGCATCCTAATCTCCAATATTCAGGGTTGACATTAAAAAAAAAAAAAACATATGGTGGACCATGTGGTTAAGCTTCAGCTGCTGAATAGATTCTATAGGAATACTGGTCTACTGGAGGAGAGAGTGGGGGAACTTAGAGGCAATACTGGAGGATGAGGAAGTATCCTTGAAGATGGTTACTGTGTCTTACCCTAAATCCATACCTTCCTGTGGGCACTCTCTACTGCCTAGGATGGTGTGTGAAATGGAGGATGTTGATCTGACCTGATACAAGTTCTTATGACAGAATCATTGTGACAAATCTTTCATGCAGTATACACGTATGGAAATGGAGATGCTGTAATATGCCCTCACCAGGGAAATGTGATAACTGTATTTTTAGAAATGGTCTGGACTGTTTGCAGTTAGGTAATTTTTGTAATTCTGAAGGCTCTTGTAACTCAGCATAAGGTTAGTTAATGTTGAGGAAATAACAATGATTAACATCTGTCAACAAAATGACCCTCTTCTAATAATGTAGAGATAGTATTGTGACCTAATGGTTTACCAAATGGTAGGGTAAGGAGTAAGAAAAGGATGCTGAGTTAAAATACATTGCAGAGGGGGTGTATTGACCAGATTGTTTTGGAGAAGAAATAATTTAATCTGCTAGAAGTAATACTGTCTGAAGTAGAATTGAGGTTAAATTTCTGACTGGCCAGTTCATCTGGGTTTTGTTAATTTAAATTAAATATATATATATATATATATACTAATATCATGTAGCATGATAACTACAAAGAAAGAACAAACATTACAAAACAGCAGTATCAACTTATTTCTTGAATGGAGTTTTATCTGTACAGGTACTGAGTGTAAGAACAGCTTCTAGAGAGAGACAATGTCTTTATTATATTAAGCTGAAAAAGATGTTCATTGGAAGATCCAGACGAGTGGAAGTACTGTCTAAACCCTTATAAAGAAGTCATTAGGAGCACAGAATTAACTAAGAACTTCCACTGATGCACTGAGAGGGGAAAAAAAATGTTTGTTTAGAAATGCATAGGAACTCTGTTCATGAAAGAGAACTCTCCTTTGGTATATGTCAACAGAATAATGAAAATGAAGGAAAAGCAAGAAATGTATACAGAAAATGATAAAGGAGTGTAGGTAGTTCTAATAGTTTATTATAATACAACTAAATCTTACATCCACAGTATGCGTCAATGTTTTAACCTTCAAACTCAAAACACTGGACTTTTTAATTAGAACAATCAGTCACTATGCTTTTATAAAATACATAACATTACCATAAAAGCATTGCTGACTGAGTACAGCGCATTTCTAAAAAGCTGCAGAACAGCAATCCATAGACATGTATTAAGATATGTTTAACGTCTGGTGTGGGGCTGGATGCTTAGGGCTGGATACTTTGCTGCTAGCTCCGTGCATGAACTGGTGTTTTCTTTACTGTCTGGCTATAATTGGTATGTTTAATTAGAAATACAAGGCACTGGAAGAATGAAAAAGAATAGAAAGAACAGCAATAGTGAAACTGAGATATAGAATCAGACAGAGGTAAGGCAAGATGAGAAACAACAGAATGAGAAATCTTTCAACTTGAGGTTGTAAGTTTGGATTTTGGGGGAAAAAGCAGTATTGACTGGCTGCAGGTTCTTTGCGTCTGGAAGCTTAGCTGAAATTCATAGTCCAGACTTGAAGGTCTCACCTAGCACCAACTACTACTGAGACATAGATACATGGATTGGTAAGAAGAGTAAAGCCTTTTCACATCCCAGATTATGGTCTCAGGGGATGATGTGGAAACACAGTGATGGAGTTCAGCTGTGTAAACCTGCGTTGCACATGCTGTGATTGTTCATATACATGGTTCTAAGGAAGAAGCACTGTGTACTCCAGCCCTTCCACACAGTCTTTGACGTCTGTGCTATGCAGTTCACAGACTCCTCTAGCCCTGCCATGGGGGGCAGCTCTCCTCCTTTACTACACAACATTTTTGTTCCCCAGTATGTAATGTATTTTGTGGATGAGATACTTCCAGAGCAAGTTCTTGTGACTCTTTGAACACTGACAAAAATAATGGAGGTCATTTAGAAGAACAAAGTACATATTTATAACTTTGTGTTGTAAATCAGTGTTCTTGTAATTCCTCTCACCATCAAGACTCTACTTCTTTATGTGTAATAAATGCTCAGCCTGGATTTTGGTGCAGTTGTCTAAGCAAGCTGTCTAAGCAAGAGCAAGGAATCAGAGACTTCTGAAGCTTTTAACTAGTGTCTCATCAGTTAACTTAGGTTTCTAAAGATAACCTCTTGTTTTCAGATTTGGAATCAGAGTGGTGCTAACCTAGAGATGGAGGGGGATTAGGGTTAGATTACATCATCTGAACTGTCTAACAGAAACAGTGACATTCACTGACTTGGCCATCAGTTTGTTCTGTAGTGGAAGTAGTTCCATGTTATTTAAATGAACAAATAACCCCACAAATAAAAAATCATCTCGAGTGAATTAAGTGGGTCAAGTCTAAAGCAAGCCCTCTGCCATAAACATGTCAGATTTCAAAAACTCTAATTTACATTTCTTCAAGATACTACGTAGTATAAATCGATATTTTAGCTGAATATGGGAATGCAGAATAACCTTAGCCAAAACTTGCCCTTAGAATTAGATGAATATACATGTGTATAAAAGGAAGAAAAAGAGTTGATTAAATTTTCCTGGTTGGGATAATGCTAATAAGCTTGTTTCTATCTCTATTGCTGCTTGTTGCAATGAATTTCCGTACTTCTATCTTTTCATCACAATAAAATCACGATATTACTTAGGATTATTTTTTTATTAACATGCTTCCTCTCCCCAAAATCACATGAAATGGTATGAAGTGTTCCTTTTCACCTATTGCAAATACTCTCAAATAATCCATCTGTGATTTGAGCACGGGTTATGAGTGGGCAGCAGACAACCTGACCCATGCAGAGCTCTATTTATTGCTGAGATTCAGCTAGGATAAACTGCATCTGAAGCAAATTAGACCTCCCAAACTTTTAAAATAATTCCCACTTATTCATCCATAACAATTTACAGCAATATTGCAAAATCACAAATTTTTCTGTAATGCTTTTTGCATTTGCTCAGTATCAGCCATCTTGAAGAAAAGTGCTGTGTGGCTTAAAACAGATGCACTCACAGATGTCTCCCTTTTGACTGTGCTGAAATTGGCAGCATTAAATCCTAGGTGTTGCTCCAATAGCAGTTGAGGTTGTAAAATCATTCCCTAGAAGTGAGCCTGCAATTGTATCTTTCTGGTTACGCGAAGCAAGCTTTCACAGAATTACAGAATTGTAGGGATTGGAAGGGACCTCCAAAGACCATCAAGTCCAACTCCCCTGCAAAGCAGGCCTCCTAGTGCAGGTTGCGAAGGGAGGCGTTCAGGAAGGTCTTGAATATCTCCAGAGAAGTAGAATCCACAACCCTCCTGAGCAGCCTTGTTCCAGTGCTTACTGTGAAGAAGTTCCTTCACATGTGGGTGCAGACCTTCCTGTGCTTCAGTTTATGGTCATTTCCCCTTGTCCTGTCCCCACAGACCGTTGGAAAGAAGTTGGCCATGTCTGTTTGACTCTCACACTTATGAACATTTATAAACATTAATAAGATCACCTCTCAGTCTTCTTTTCTCAAAGACCCAGTTTGCTCAGCCTTTCCTCGTAGGGGAGGAGCTCTATATACTTTCTAGTATGTATTGGCTAATTTATTTATTTATTTATTTATTTATTTGGTGGAGCTGCTAAAAATTACTTTCTGCATGAAAATCCAACTTCAACAAAATCAGTCTGTAGCCTGGTTTGTCAGCAAAATGAGGAATATGAGCTTAGTTGTTCTGAGCAATTCATCTGCCTCTCATTAACTACCATTGTATTAGATGATGGTTTGCAACCACTTTTGACAGGATACAAACAAGAACTGAGTCAGTCTTCCCACTGTAAATTGCAAATACAGGGGCTGGAACTGCAGGAGATGCAACTGCACTCCACAGGGGGCAGGAATGAAGGCTGTGGCTAGCAGCATTGCAGATATGGATTTTTTTATTAGAGCTACTATTTACACTTGACTGTTTCAGCTTATTGAGAGACTTTCTCCTGAAGTTCCTAGCCTGGGCACCACCAAGTACTATGGAAAACAAGAAACACCTCTTTACACAGGCTGTCTTGCTTTACTGTTTAACTAAGTTAATTACTAAGTAGGGGTCCTCTTAATATTCCTTCTATTTTATTGCTAGTACTACATATGTACAAATATGTATCTCCCTACCCAAGTCCAGTCTTATTTAAATGGATGAACAAAAAAATTATCCTTTGGAAATAATTTCACTGACACTTGTGCAATAAAGCAGTTAATTGGTGTAAATATGAAGAGAGTCAGAAGTATCAAGACGCCCATTGCTACTGCTGAACTCATTTTCTCTATTATCTAATGGCTCCATCTCAGATTGTATGGTCCCAAAGTCTGTTTTTATAATGAAGATAAGTAAAGGCTTTGTTTTGGAGGTATTTTCACTGAAAGGGTATTCAAATTTTGTGAAATTGGAAGTAGTTCACTTCCCCAGGACTCTGTGAACAGCTGCTCATTTGTGAAAGTTTGTGTTTTCTTTTTAATTATTATTTTAATTTTATTTTGTGGCATGCTGTAGTCCATGCCAAGTCCTGTTTAGGTCATAGCCAAGCTTCACAAATTCAAGAAAATTCCAAGTTCCAAGACTGTATGCCACCATGTTGGTTCTCCTACCTGTTTGTGAGGATAAACGTTGATGTGGCACTTGATGCACTCTTGTCCCATGTTAGCCCAGGAGTTTCCGCTCATCCATTTTCTCTTGCATTTGGGGCACTTATATTCACCGAAGCAGCGTTTCTTGCCCTGGTATGGGGTCAGGCCTTCTCCCTTGGGACGAGCCTAAAGAAAGCAAAAAAATGCGTAGCAATGAGTGATCAATGCATTTTAATAAAAGAGAGTAAAACAATGTCTTTGTACAGGAAACTATGAGAACAAGATACTGGAGACAGGCAGCATGAAGGTCATATCTTAATGAATAGTTTGTATGTTGAAGCTCAAGTTTAAGTTCAAAGAGGTACTTCTGAGAAGTATAGAAAAATTCAAGAATGCTTGCAACGCTTCTGGCACTGAACTCAGCATTTAGAAATTTTTGTGCACGTTTGCAAATAATATTTTTATTATGAATTTCATTATAACCAAATCATATATTGAATAAGTATTGTTATGATTATACATAGCATCTGGAGAAGTAGCTCAGTAGGCTTTTGTGGCTAGGTCCTTATCTTCTCCAAGGGAAGCTTTCAGTAAGGAAGCTTTGCAAGTAAGAATTACATAGCCTTAAATATTGAAATGCAGGTGATGCACTAGTATGGGGGTACACATTGCTATATGTGACAGTCAAACTGAGGTTAAGTATGAAGGAAAGATAAGATTTTGATCAAAGGAAATCATTAATTTCATGAACTTCATTAGGATTTCTGGTCACTGTAAACAGTGTTTCACTGATCCTCTGTTTTGAAGGAAACAGTAAAGGATTCCCAAATGTAATGAACTGCCGTGATGTAGAAATATTAAATATTGCCTAAAGAAAGCCTGCTTACCCAGGGAAGCTATTAGAGTTGGCAATGACCTTATGTAAATAGCTTTTCTTTTGCAGCAGAAATATGGCGATATACATAATAACGCTAATACTGCAAGGTGACAATGAGTATTGCATACAGCTGTCCTGGGAAGAGCTGTATGCATGAAGCTCCTTTCCCAGAGACTCTAGCAGATGTTGAAATGCTGCCCGCATATTCACTCTATTTTGTTTATCGTTGTCTAGAGGGAGAGACTTCCCCTGTGCTATGGCAGGATGGTACGATCACCTATCAAAGGATGCTTTGTTATTTGTTCATAAGTCATGCTGCTGAGGCTTTTTTTTTTTAAGTTCCCAGATTAAGTTTACAAAAGTTAAATGGCCCATCGTGCTGGGAAAGGGGTTGTTTTGTTTTGGGAGCTTGTACGATTTCTCAGTGTGTAGGTCCAAATTGCTTTCTATGTGAAAACACTGGTTGGAAAAGCAGGTGGTTGGCAGAAGACCTGAGCTTGGCAGGCACACTGGGACTCCAGCTCCCATGGCTGGTGGTGTTCACTGCACTACCTCCGGTGTCGCGCGTGGGAACAGAGCATCAAGCACTGAATCCTGCACCCTGGCCGATGGGAGACAAGCAGGGGGCACCCAAAACCTTCTCTGGCATGCTGGCCCTATTTTTATTTTTCAGTGTCAGTGAACAACATTTTCTGCTTTTTTTTTTTTTTTTTTTTGGTGCTTATTCTTCAGCATAATTACTCTTCAAAAAATCGGATGTGGTAGCACAAACAACAAACGCTTCTAACAGTTTTTCATGACCTGATGTGCCACTGTAAGTGTTCTGGCTCATGGTGAAGATGAAGCTGATGCTAAGACATACATTTACACTGCACAAAAAAGTGCTCAGTATAATGGGAAACATTTGGACTTTCATGCCTAAATGAGTGCTGGCAGACACCCAGGGTTTAATCCTCCAATCCATGGTGTTCCTTGATAAAGATGGAGATTGCAATTGAATGTAGGGCAGGAAAATGTCAATTTATGGAGCCGTCCTTATTCAGGACACTTAATTTGGCACTGCCTCTGAGGAATTTGCTGCACAGCTCAAGTCAGTGTAAGAAGGAGCCACATGCTCTCTTCATTTACAAATTCTCATGGAACTGAATAGGAGCCCTGTGTACAAAGAGCTCCCATGATTGTGAGATGTTTCCCCTCCTCCTGAGGTGTCATGGATTGCTTTGTTTGTAGTTTTGACTGAAGCTATGCTATTGAACAGTGGAAGAGAATTATTTCCAATTCTCAGTTTCATCGACACAGTACTTAAACTCTTCCTCTGGTCATAGCTGGAAAGGCAGCTTCGTTACCCCTACTAAGCAGCAGTCCTTTCAGAAAAAGTACAGGTCACTGAGCATGTTATTTCCAAAAGCAATAGCGTAGACTTTGGAGACAGAGCATGTCTGAGAAGTCCTACACATGTTTATAAACAGTATTAGAACATAAAACTCCCACTGCGGTATGCTGTGCCAACCATAAACAGTGTTAAAACATCAGATTCCCCAGGCAATATGTTAGCTAGCCACGCCCTGCAGGCAGGGCATCTCTGAGATGGCTGCCTGGAGCAGGATGGGGAGCACAGGTTTCTGCAGCTGAGGCAGCTGGCTGCAGAGACAGAACAGAGATGCTGTGCCCTCCCAAACTCATTGCAGGGCACTGGAGGTGCTTGTCTGTGATGTCCTCTATGTGTATAGCTGGGCTCCAGCACTGGAGGCTTGCCAGATTAGAAGTCATTTCTCTGACTTGCTCAGTCAGTGGGAAGCAGAACCAGGAAAAGAAGGCAGGAGAGGGAACTCCAGAGGTAATTTCCTGTTATAATTGCTTAACTAAACTTCTGATTTATTTTTACTTTAACTTTTCAGCTGTCACACCTTCCTCCTTATTCAGAGACTTTAATTAGTTTGCTGGCAAACCACAACTTTCTCTGTAGGTGTTTCGCTACTCAGTTTTATGGATGTTTATACTTCACCCTAAGAGATTTTATTTTCTTTCTCATATCCTCAGTTTCCCAGACTATGCCTGACAGGGAAGTTGTTTTCTCAAACAAACAAGCTCATTATCAAGAAATGCCATTTGGAATCACTGAAAGCAGTGAAAGTAACTCTCCAACTCGCTTCACCCTTCGGGTTCAAACAAAACAGACGTGACAGTTTCTGGTGAAAGGCACAATAGATCTTGCAAAAGCCCTTCCGAGGCCCTCTCTCCACAGCAGTCAGAAAAATGGAAGGGTCTTGTCCTTAGGCTCATTAGATAGAGATGCATTACCTCAATCTTCCAGACAAAAGGCTACAACAAATGATAGCATCTTTGCAGCTTTATCTAAGCACGTACCTGAAAGTTGGTGCATGAGCTTGCCTCAATGAGATTTAACCTATGTATAAACCCAGCAATTTTTTCTTTGTGGCACAGCAGTGAAAATTACTTCAATGTTCCATCTTTTACTGACACCCAACTACCTCTACTTTTCATCTTCCTCCATTCTTCAGCCAAAACCACAAATTGGCTATAATAAGATTTTAAAACTTTTAAAGTTGATCTTTTCTGTTAGTAACTGGCCAGCTGAGCTCTCACACATAACCTATTGGACTGTGCATCTCATGGAGGAATCTGCCAAATCACTTGGCAGTGATGGCCATAATAAAGGATTCTGCTTTCCCCAGACAGTTCTCTCCAAGTATCAGTTTGCAGAGTCAGCAACAAAACAAAACAAAATCTCCACATGTCCAGCTTAGGACTAGACTGATTATAAACAACAGCTTGCAGAGATTTCCTTCGAAGTGGAATGGAGAAGTTCAGTTTGTTTAATACTCTTCTTCCCTCCATCATCCCCTGGGTTTGTGTTGCACAGCTGAAAGATGTACAACGCAGGAGGATGATGAAGTCAGCGTGACACTGATAGGTGGGTCTCCTTCCTAGAAGGACATTGTAAGTATCTGCTTATAAGGATGATTCAACAGAGCAGAAAAGCAAGAACAGAAAACAATAGCTTGATGCACTGCCTTCTCCCAAGTGATATGCAGGAGTGAGAGGGCTGGAGTTGTATTTTGAAATATGAGCTTTCTGACACTCGATTTTAAGTCAGTAAAACTAGGAGGCAGCATTACTCAAGTACTTCTAGCGTGCATATTTTACATTGTTCTGCCAACAATGCTGGGAAACATAAAATGATTATGGTAAAGGATACCCCAAACGCTCAGTCGTAAAGCGAAAGCATTATGACTGATTTGACATATGGAGTGTCCTGGCCCTCTGCTTCTGTAGAGCATTGGAAAAGTCACTCCAGTACTTTGGCTTTATTCATATTTGTGTAGGCTGTGTAGGGAATGGAGATACACTTGATTATCTATGGAAGTCTTCAGCAGAAGTAATGCCAAAATGGCACAAAATGAATCTATCTAATGAATGATCAGCATTATTTCTTTGTCTTTCCTGACCTTTGCAATAATTCAAATTTGAAATTCAGCATGAAACCTGGACTGATGCAGAGGCTGTGTGTTTAGGAAATGAGTTCTAATATAGCTGCTCTTATTTTGCTTGCTGCCCGTAAGCCATTTTGCTGGTGTATGATATTGCTGATGTGAGGCACTGAAGACTTCTGAGATATTCAATTGCTGTAGCTACATCTTTAATTAGTATGCACAAAATAGGAACAGGATTTGGGGATACAGAAACGAAATTAATTCTTTCAACTTTCTTGTCCCTGGTATAATTTGGGTATTATTGATATGATGAGAACTGGCAGGTTAAAGGGGGACTCTTCATTACAGCATTACTACTAAAAGCTTTTATTCAGCTTTTATGGAGTTGCTAGATATAACAGATATCCAAACTAAGGATTTATGACACACAAAATTGTAGCTGAGCAAGACATGAATGAAAAACAAACTTGCAAACATAACAGAGGAGGTTAGTGTGTATTTTGCCTAGGATTTTCCTGGGGGCTTGACATGTCACAAGGCCTGGGGTTACATCATTTTCTGCCTGGGAGGCTGTTATACGGCTGCTGCCATCACTGGAAGAATCAGTTATTTATACCACTGCATTCATAGAAACAAGCTCATTCTTTGCTGCAGTCAGGGTTCACCTGTTGTTATCACTAATCTGAAATCTCCTCTTGCATGCACGTTAGTTCTGCTCTTAAAATCCATTCAAGGCAGGATGTGCCTTTGTACTGAGGTTCTTTATAATAAAACAATTACAAAAGTCAGTCATCTGATAAAATTAGTCGGATTTTTTGTCACTCCTTCTCTAGGGCAGTATGCTTACTGTCTCCTTCCTGCTCACTGCCAGTGTGCTGAGACGGGAAAAAGGGGACGATGAGCTGCTGATGCCTGACCTCCTAAAGAAACACAAAATTAGAAAGACCAGACTGCTTAGGCTATGTGTCTGCCTCCAAGGGTCACCAGATCTGTGCTCTTGCTAGTAGTCTATTCTGTCATTTTCCTAGAAAATATTTTCACAGCTTACTGCGTATATTCAATATTTCTCCTTTCTTTATTTCATCTGCATACTTGTATCTCTATTAAGCATAATCACAGTCCTCTGCTTTTTAGGTTCTGGTACATTTTAGAATCATTTAGACTCCTCACATACCTAACACCTTCTCCTCTCCAGACTGTGCCTTCGCCAGCTGAGAGAGACATATTTAGCTATTTTGATCATCTTTTCTGGCAATATTTCCTCTTCATTAATGTTGTTTTTCTAGGATTTGGTTCCATGCAGTCAGTGTCTTTCTGTCAGGGTGGTGTTCAGAATGAAGTGCATTTCTCCAGGAATAGAGCATTAAAAGACACAAGTTTGTATAGCGCACAGACAAAAATAATGTTCATTTTTGTTTGACTTGAACAAGTATCCAACTACAAACATTTTCATTCTCTAAGCCTTACTTTTTTGGGGAAACAAATATTTAAGAGTATATTGATTAAGCTGTGTTGATGAACTTTTTACATGTATATTTTGAAATGGCAGGAGATCGATTTTATGTTTGTCATTTTAGTATATGAGTATGTGTCTTCTGGCAGCTTTGGAAAATCAGTGTTGTCAATGTATCACCAACTTTGATCTCATTCCCACAATGATAATCCAAGGGTAATATTTGGCACTATGTGTTACTAATAACACACACACTGATGATTATAGCAATAGGTGTGATTATCATGGATATGCCAATCAACATTTAAAAATCCAAGAAGCCAGCTTGGCAAACATTTAAATCAAAATGCGGTTATGCAGATTTTTTAGAATATTAGCCATGCTTTTGGACAAATCCTTTCTTCTGTTACAAAATGCCTAGTTGAGCTGATTATTGGAACCATCCTTGGGCTGACGATGCATAATACTCTATTCTTTACGTCAGTTTGAAACATAGTGCCTACAGAACTGCCAAAAAATAGTTACTTATCTGATCTGTCAATTACAAAACATCTGAGGATATGATAATGTGGATTTCAGTCATGTAATCACAATGTGCCTCTACTTCCTTTGTGGGGGGGAGAAGACATCTTACAGTTCTCCAGCTCTCTGCACTTTTTGCAATGTCATATAATCACTTTGTGTGTAGGCTGCTCCGGAAGTAATGCATCCTATTTATTTCCGTGGAAGCTACAACAGATACAAAGAACACAATAACACTTTTTCATAGAACAAAGTCTCAGCTACAAAACACTATTTTTCAGCATAGTCACCATCATTAGCTATGCATTTTATGCAAGAGATGAGCAGGAGTCTCCATGTCATGGTCAGAAAAATATGTACCAGCAGAGGTGACCCACTGTCGCTGTTGCCACTGCTGAAGTGCACCACCCACCACCTTGCTGTGCTCACATCCACATTCAGCAAGCACAGTGAATGTCAATAGGTGCCATTTTTTTCTGCATGGAGGAATTTGATAACACAGCTTTGCTTCATACGCACTTCCATGTCAGAAGCCATTCTATCACTCTGCCCCTCTGCTGTCACATGGCAACAAAATGTAATGGAATATTGGTGGGGAGGTTCAGCCTCTACTACCATATCACCAAGATTTGTCTCTGACACTGTGGGCCAACTTCATAAAATAGGAGGCCTTATCTTTGGAGCAGCCCTTGTAGTACATATGGTACTGGAGCATATCTAGGTGCTTCTATAACATACTATGCAAACAGTACAATACTTTTGCTTAATATTTTTAATAGAAGAACTTCAGGGTTCATAGTTATTGCGCATAAATATTACGTGTTAATGAATCCTCTTTGTGGAGTCTTGAAAATTAAATCTCCCGTTGCGTTCATAATTCTAACTTACTATAGAATTTTCTTGCTAAATATTCACATGAATTTTATATGCTTTAGAATTTGAAACTCAGCTATATAATGTATTATATACAGAGCAGCAGGCAATTATGATGTGTTCAATGTATATAGTAAAGTTTAAGAGCTGTAGATCTCAACTAACCCTATTCCAGTCTTCTGCTGAGGAAGGCTGCAAATAATTATCACTGTTAACTTCCAGGACTTATTTTACCTGTGGATGCTACTCTTCGCTTGTTAAATGACTGTGAAAGATCTCCAAAACTATCTGTACTTGCAGCCAATCACAGGTTTAATACATTTGTTCCCTTAGGACCTAGAAAACAATGGAATTACTTGAGCATATGAATAGCTGCTTACTGAATTTACTATTGAAAGTATTGCATAACTCACTCAGATCCTAGAATTTCAAGAATAGGGAAAGAACAGATCTCTGGAATTTTATGTGTGTGAAGATAACAGTCAAAATGTGAACTAAGTATTAACATAAACAAGGGGCAAAGATATATCCATACTGCAAAGAATTCTCATAGGAAACAGTATCAACTTTTGTGAAAACTGGTTTGTTTTTTTTCAGTGTATCAGTGAAATAAAAAGTAAGAATTAAAAAAGGCTGAGGACTGGGGTTAGAAAATGGAAATCAATAGTGCCTAATTGAACCTGTATCTCTGCTTTATAATTTAAGTCTTGTATGCTATATAGAAAATTGAATTTGCATACCAAATCAGGCATGTGAAGAGTTAAAATTGCACTCACATGCTGGGATGCAATGAGGCACTTCTTTTCAGTGTTACAAGATCATATTCCTCCAAACAGCTTGAGATAAAAGGAAGTGGTTGAAATCTCTCTTTCCCCTTCTCTGATACAAAATTGGCCATGTTGAATTAATTATGAAGAAACTAGGAATGTATTCATTTTAATAGCTTCCTGATGCGTGGACTCTTTTGTCTCTCTTCCTCTGTTGCTTGAAAACATACAACAGCAATACCCTTCTGCTCCTCACTTCCTCCCTCCCCTTTTCCTCTGCTAACATACTATGTTAAATATGCTAACTTTTTTTTTTCAGTAGTTGAAATCAGTTTTGGAGCAGTAAGAGTCACACCCTTGCTATAATCAAGATTTACTTTTTCTAAGCTAAGGCCAAGACTTGTTCTTGTAGAAGCTGCTTAATGGGTCTACCTTGGATAGCTTCATGTGGGTTTTGGATTTCTCCCAAGGCTAATGTGGCACAGCTGAGGCACTGCTCTAGTGATGAGCTGACATGTCTAGAGATGACTACCTCCTGTCCTTTAAAAAGCAATGAAGTAGCCATAGTAGCCCCTTTGCTTCTCCTCATAGGTTGTGGGATCCTTCCAGAAGCAAGACAGAGAGGAAGGCTGATGTCACTGGAGGTAATTTTATTTTTATTTAAGTTAGGTGCCTTTGAAGCCCTGCTCAAAATGAGGAAACTTTATGCTTTGTAAGCATTCTGAAGTGTGCTTGTGCAAGGCCTTTGCCTGAAGAGAATATTTGGATTGAATTATGCAGTTACTATGCAGCTGTAGCTCTCCTTTAGATCTTGTAGTGATATTAACTGTCCAGCTAAAGAAAATGGGTGAGCAGACTCTGTGAAGGCTAGATTAGTGTGCTACTACTTGGTAGAAGAAAATTTTCAACACAGGATCTGAACAGGGCATTTTCCCAATTATGTGGTGACTGTATTCAGCTACTTCCTGTTTCGTACTTCAGCTGAGAATGAGACTTTTTTACTGCTTGCAGAATGACTGGTACCTTTACTCTCTGTACTGTTTGTGAAAGCTGTGCAGGACTCTTAATTGCATTCTTGGCAACTCCCCTGTTTAGTTCCTTGGCAAACATATTTAGTCCTTATTCTTTATGAAGTACTATAGCCTAATCTTATAGTAGAGTGGCTTAATGTAGCTTCGGTGTGAATTCACACAGAGAGTAGAGATGGAGCGATTTTAGTAGTTAAGAAAACTGTAGGCATTGATGAGAGGTAGAATTCTCTGCTGTTACAACTGCTGTGTGACTATCCACATCTTTGGGTGCCTTTCTTTTGCATATCTGGTAGCGTTGTGGCTTTCCTCTGTTTGTGTGCAGAGTATTTGGGAGGGGCTTTACTACCACAGGGATTTTAAGAAGTAACCTCACCTTAGAAAACTGCAACCTTTTGCTGGTTCATTAGCAACAAAGTTAGCTGATCTCTAGGGATGTTAGGAGAGATGACTGCTTTTTTCCTCTGAGGCAGAATGATTTGTAGAACTCAGATGGTATTAATTACAATACGTTATGGAATTAGAATAAATAATGAATTTATTTCAACTGGAAGATTTGCCATCATTCATAAATCTAAAAATAACATGAACTTTTTCCAGTTTCCAAACAAAACTGTATAATCCCAAAACATTACCTGTTTTGCTTCTAACAAATTTGTATCCCGCAATAAAGGTGAATCTGATATGACAGATAATGAAATATCCTTTAGAGAAATTTTAAATCAGCATATCGAGTTCCCATTCAATTTCCCAAATAATCTCTGTACTGGGCAGTGGCAGAAGGATGAGCACTCTGCTCCCTGCAGGGTGGGCTGGAGTTGCAGGGGAAGGTATTACGCTGGGAGAATACAGGGGACAGAGATGAGAAGGAGAACAGAGAATATTTTAATTCAGTACTCTTGAAAAATGCGCTATAAAATGAGACTAGTGGTTTTACCACTCAGGAAGCTGCTTACTTTGCTGTGGTTTGTCTTTACACTACTTGTTGTACCCTCTGAACTGATAACACTCTTGTCTTTTCTTGTTCCTTACATATGTGTATGAATCATAACAATGATGGATTTTTTTATTAGTCTGAATTAGAAATGCTTTTGCTCCTGTAAAGTTTTTATCTCTTCAAAACAGCTCTTGGAAAGCAGAGGAAATATTGTTAAGATGATAAGGACAAGTTTCAGTGGAAAGGATGTTTCTAGAAGAACTCTGCCTTCTTCCTTCCTACTGCTCTGAAAGGGACAGACTCTTTTTAACTACCCACCAAATCCTGAAGGATTTGGGACCTGGCTCATGGCATATTCTGTACCTACATAGGAATGGGTGTAGATGAAGTAAGAAAAATCCAGCAGGAGAGCTGGAGTCATGAAGAAAAGATTGTGACCTTGTGGTTAAGGCGCAAGTCTGGGTCTCTGTAAGCCTGGGTTTAATTTCTGGCTTGACTGCAGGCTCTTTGCAAGTTTGCAGACAAGCTACTTGATCTTTGTTCTTCAATTCTTTCTCTAGAGTACGGACAGTACTATAGCATAGTTCATGTTGTATGAGGATATTTAATGTTGGCTGCTACAGCAATGAACAGAAATCTGAGTTACACTAGTCTCGGTTTGGGTTTAGAGCAAGGATTGACATAGGCCTATTACCACTGAACCTGACCTCACACCCTGGGCCAATTTTTTTTAAAAGTTCTGCTCAACAGATGTTTTCTCTTTCATCTGTCTTGTTTTCCCTACAACCAGCTTGGTTAACATAGTCAGAAATGACATTTTTGTTAACTGCAGGTGAATTTCCTCTGATGCAACAGTATTTAAAAGGTAAACAATGACTACATGGCAGAAGGTAAGACAAGTTACTGCTAGGATTTCTAGCTAGGCAGTTCTTCATGCAAAAGATAAAATATGTAACATTTTTAGAAATCTTCCCGTTGCCATAAAAGCAATGGTCTGCACCACATCTAACCTCCCCACCCTAAAGCAGTGCGGTGGAGGCTCCCAGGACGCTAACATGCTGAGCCGGCTGTGGCCTGCCCTTCTCCAAGATGAAATACCATAGCAAGAGTGTCATTGCTTGTAGCTGGAATGGGCCTTTTGCTTGAAATATTAAGAAACAGGGAAAGGAAATAAAGATCATATGAGCAACCACCCTCCCTTTCTCCACCTCAGCCCCCATCCCTCCCCACCATTCTGTCATCCCTAAGATGACCTGCAGAAACATCAGTTGAATCTGTTGGCCTGCTTTAAATTACAGCATACTTCTTGAGACTGGAAAAAGACTATGAGTGCCCAAATGTGAAACAAGATTTCAGCTGCTGATGTCTAAACTGCATAAATGTTTACTATGCTTAATAAATAATGTGAAATAGACTTTTCTCTCTTGTTGCAATGTCTTTACTCTAGAAATATTCTGCCCGATTACATGAGCATGTTGCACATAATGAAGTCTTAGCAACCCATCTCTTCATGCCCAGAGTCCATGTGGAAATCTGTACACCTCAAGATCCCACAAATCCCAGCTACCTGACCTACTTTGTGTGCATGACATCACTTGGGTGCCTCATTTGCTTTCTCGTTTGCTTTGGACTCTGCACACATGCAGCTGCATGGGAAGAAGTCCTTGCTTGTGTTTTCTTCTATTGTAGGCTCAGTCTCTCCGTTATGACAGAGCAGGATTTTACTTTAACTTAAAGGAATTGGATAAATCTCACTTTCAATCATAATGGTTTGCAGAGAAAACTTACTGGCATAAACATCTACACTTTAGATGACCCAATATACCATATTCTTTGGTGTGAAGATTGTAATTATTCCATAAAAATATGCATCTCTTTATTTCTTCTACCCTTCCCAGTCCATCCTGTTTCTGCAGTTGTATTTGTATTTTCCACTGTACTCCTTCATTGATTTTTTCACTTTGTGCAAAACTAGCTTGAATCATCCAAAACAGAAATAATATGTGCTGTGCTACCAAACTGCACTAACTGCTGATAAACACTGTTAACCATTCTGTGATGGTCATAGCTGATGTTAGTAGATCTACAAGAACTGTGAGCATTTTAGTGAAAGTATTATGGGCGGGAGCTGGAGCAAATCATTTCCCTCTGCAATATCTGACTTGATCACATGCAGAAATATGAGAAACCTTGAAAGTGAGGAACAATGGCCCACAATCAATGTATACTGTTAGAATTCTGAGTGTAGCTCCAACTGTGTTTCAAGAACTTTGAGATTGAGATAACTGTTGCTGTTAAATACTTCATCTGGAAAAGTTGTTCTAACCAGAATGTAGTCAAAATAGTGAAACAAAACAGTAACTGATGGGATTTTCATCCCTATTTCCTTTCACAAAAGTAGATGAAATTTCCATTATGCTCTTTTGCATTCATTAGCTCTTTGCTTATACCTATACTATTCTATCTTTTACAGGCTTGTATTTCTACACCGTACGTTTTTTCGTATATTTACATGTTTTAATGTCAGACAGTCATGAGGAGCATTTCCTTATCACGAGAACCTGAAATCTCACTTCCTGAAAGTCATTGCTTTCCCGTCTGAGTACAGAGAAGTAGTTGTCACCATAGGAATCTAATGCTGAATCACTCTAATATTGGCAGTGATGTTGGTTATACCCCATATGTTTTGCTAGCACTGACCTCAAGCAGCATCACGAGGATGGGCTGGGAGGTGAGCAGGCCTTCCAAAATAATTATACTTTCTCTTAGCATTGTGGTGTCATTCTCTAAGCAGGTGCTGTTTTTGTTCTCCAAGTAACGTATATCAGAGGTAAAGCTGATAAGGAGTAGCACAAGTTATTTCACTATGCATGCACAGAATGTTCCTCCCCCCGTTGCTGTCCATTAGATGAGAATAAATTAGTTATTTTTGTTGCTGTTTAGAACATTGGTGACCAGCAGCAGAATGTATCTATTTGAAACTCTCATGTCCTCAGAATATGATATCTAAAGTAAGAGCTAATCTTTGTTTCCATTTCCATGTTAGAACTTCAGAATGGAGAAAAAAAAAGTTTGTTATTTTGGTGAACAAAAAAGAACAAGATCCTTGACTACAGTATCTTTTTACTCTTCACCCTTATTTAAAGCAGATAGCAGCGGTAAGAGTGAGAATTCACTACAAGTCTAATTTAAAAGCTCTACTTCCTTGTGCATAGTCCCAAGCCCAGTACGTACTCCACTATATTTTATTTCGACTGATTCAGCTGTGAGGAAGTAAACATAATTGGTGCTGATTTTGCTGTGGCTGGCTTGTTGCTAACTGTGCAAAGTAATGTCTTTGGAAGTATGTGGATTTGGTGTGTCTCTGTTATTCCTGATCTATTTCCTCCCTCCCTTTAGACTCACTTCTGTAGTTCAGCAGTGCCTTTAGATAACAGATTAGCAGAAGAGAAAAGGAAAGATAGCACTGTTCAAAGCAAATGCTTTCACCATAGCGCAATTTGTGTCATCCTGAAGTTAAACAATGTTCTGAGACCATCCCAATTCCTAAAGGAGTAATTGTGGGCTAGACTTTCTGCACCTTCCAGATTTTGACTATAACTTTCATGGACTTCTCATCCTTTCAGATCCAGAAGCAAATCTCACCCTATCTCCCAGAAAGTAAATGCAATTTATTCAAGAAAAAAAAAGTAGTGAACTCAATGTGCCAGAAACCACATGTGGAGAACAGTTGCAGTGTTGTTCTTCCCTTCATGCTCTAGGAGTATTTTTTTTCCTAAAGTTCTAGTTCTATTTTAAAGATTATCCACATTGCCCTGTTCAGAATATCTGATTCCACTTTTGTCAGAGCAGACAGTTTTAATACCCACAGGCATGTAAAGGGAAAAGCTTGTTATCAAACAATAAAAAGGATTAATACATGCTTTAATAAAAACCTTATGAAAGGAGAGGGTCCACCAAAGGACTGTAGGGCACAGAAAGCATGAAAAGGCTTTGTCCTGTGATCGGTACTTTCATGAGAACGCGTCTGTTACCAAGGCTATCTTCAAATTCTCTAAAGTGTAATGCAGTCTTCCCAACACAGACAGTAAACAGGCCACTGCAAAACATCTGTACTTGGTACTGTCTCTCTCTATTGTTTGCTCAAGTCTAAGAAACTATTCATTTTTGAAAGGGTATTGTGCAAGTGGAATCTGGTATAAAATGTTTGCCATAGCATTTGTCCTGGAAGGCTACTGGAGAGGTGGGATGAAGATGTGTGGAGGGGAGACAGGCAGTTCTTTCTCCTTTTTCTTAGTTTTTGCCCTTTATTTCACCCTGATGCTGTTTCCATAGAGAAATGCCAGTCTTAAAATAGAGGGGAAGATCTTGGAGGGGAAGAAAAAATTCCTAAGCATTGAAAAACATTACTAGTATTTCGTTTTATTTTTCATATCAAGGTATTCCTTTCTGTTACATAAAATTATTTCAGCAGTTAATGATAGAAAGGAAAAAAAAAACATTATGGAATGACAAAAATAGAAGATGAATTGCAACAAGTGCATCCCACCTGTCTTACTATAAGGTCTCTGAATCTAAGGGTGTTTTCTTCCCCAGCCAAGGAGTGTCATGAAAGCTGTGCTGTTTTGGTAAGTCACAGATTCAGATGTTTGCACAGAGATTGGCACAGCCACAAATGTTTTCTAGTCCCTTGATTTATTTATTTTTCCCAGTCTTTCCAAGGACCAGTTAATTTTATCCTCTCTGTGCGTTGCAGTGGGACGTTCAGTTCAGTTTGTGTCTAGCAAAGAGAGGCTCATTATCTTTTGCAGACTCAAAACAAACCCTTGATTTTAAAATGTGACAAAAACAGAGGCAAGTGCCCCTTTCCGGTGCCTCGGACTGAGCCAGCACATGGGCTCCTTGCTCCGTGATCCCCAGTGCAGCTGTCCCTTTGTGCACTGGGACACAAGAAGATGGGCTCAGGAAGAAGCAGTCAGGCTGACAGGTGTGCCATGGTACAAGGACTTGGCGGGGTAGGCCTCACGTCTCCGCACACATGGGTCTTGTATTTGCTTTCCTCTGTGGCCTCATCATGCAGCCTCCCTTTCTGCACTGTCTCATGGCCAGCTCTGGCCAGAATAATCTCCTTTCTCATTATTCTCTAACACTGGTATTTGTCAAGTTGATGGGAACAATGAGAGCATTCATTTAGTCGGGAGACAGGCAAAAGGGGGTCAGGAGAAAGCCCTTCAAGGGGAAAGAAATAGTTCTGTCAAACTTTGAGCTCCACTGGAGCTCCGTTTGTCTTGAGATTTGACTGGGTGGGAGACAGACTGCCTTGCACTGACTATGTCTTCATCTGGGGTCACAGGGCAAACTCAGGTTTTATTGTTTAGGTTTTGTTTTATAGGTTTTGTTTTTTAGCTGCATCTTTAATCATAGAGCCCTCCTGTTCAGCTGTGTTCCTTCATGCTTTGCATAATTAAAATTCTAAGAAAGGGGTTTTACCTACATGCTTGTTTATACACATATGCAGTTATTCTAATATCAGAGACTTCAATCTCCTGTCCAACACCCAGTAATACGTGGCCCTTGCTGGTAGTGAGGGACAGCTTGAGTTCTAACAACAGTACCAATGAGAGGTCTCAAGATAAAGTAAGGAAAATGTGTTCTTCCTGAACATCCTAGTAATTGCTGTGGGATGGTGAGGATCAGTAGAAATTTGCCTGGAAACAAATATGTTAACTTAATGCCTAAAGAAGGCCTCTAGCCCTGTTTTACAGTTTGCTCTCAAACAGTTAGCAGACTTCTCACAAATAGCACTGGCTCTTTGGCACTTGTTGAATGTAAATAGATAGCTAAAGATATCAGTGTGTTTTTAAGAGTATTTCACATTATTGAAAATAGATCCAATGATTTTATAAATGTTGTGTTACGTACAAGCTGAGAATGAGCATTGAGCTCACTTAAAAATCACTCCAAGCAGCACCGCATGCAGGGACAGTTAACCATGGGGCATTCATGTCACAAATACCGCTGCAGTGGAGACCTGGAAAGGTTTAATAGTTTCAGATAATCCTATCTTTTGTCTTTGCACTCTAATGAGGCTGTGTTAAAGTGCTGTCATATCTTGCTGCAGAAGTATTGTGTTTTAGAGGGAAGTTAAATGAATTTTGTGGGCCATTAATAACAGCCTGTGCAGTTTGCCGCTTGCTCCAATTCCAAAGCATTCAATACAGAGCAAATCTATTGGTATGAAAATGCAGCTACCTCTGGGATTGAGAGCAGTGCTAATTTGTGCTTTGCATTTTGTCAGCTCTTCATAATAAGAAATCATTTATCTAAAAAAAAACACCACTGACGTATACTCAGTATCTATGATCTTCAGGAAGATAAGCTGTTTCTAATACCTATTGTGTTAATCACAATAAGATTTGAATCAGTTTTGAGAAGCTGAGACAGCGTTATCATAATTCATAGTTATTATAAATATAAAAGATTAGCAGTAATAAGAAAAGGATATAGAAAGATAAGGATGTTTTCATCACGCATTTAGCTTCCATGCACAAACACCAAGAGGAAGAGTATACTGTTTACACTTAACACAATGTGTACAGTTCATTCTGCAAGCATAGGGAATTTTTCTTACCATGGTGAATGGTGCAGTTCAATCTGATACAACACTATTGCTGGGTAGATCCTGAGAGAAACTTTACTTAGATAGCTTCATATAACTTTTAGAGAGCACACAGAAACTGACGGAGAAGACTCAGAGATGGTGGGATTGTGGCTCAGATGACTACTTCTGGGTTGACATAGCTGATGCTGGAGGAGAAACTGTATTCTAAGCAATACCAGTTATCATGCAAGAATTGTTGCAAGTCTATGTATGTTGTATTAATTCCTTGCTTTTTCTGTGTTTCAGTTATTGAGTAATGGGTGAAATCACTGTGGGAATAGCAAGCCTAAATGCATTAAAACTTCTGAGAAGTTTAAATGTTTAAGAACAGCCTACAGAGTTTACTTCATTTGCTGTCATTGATAATAAAGCCGTAACATTTTCCTTACTGTAGATATGTGAAAACATCCCAGGGCAACTAAGCACAGTGAATCCTTGTTATTCTCTTTAAGTTTATGATCCAATAGCTTATGCAGCATCTGAGGGTCAATGTGTGTTAACCGAGAATAGGTGGAACTTATTATGCCTGTCTTATTGTTTCTCACAGGATTTATCCAGGTTATTTAACACACTGTTCTATTACATAAACATGTAAAGCTTAAAACATGTATTTTCTGTAAATAGGAGTGGGTAGGGAAGTCCAAAAGAACTAACCCAAACATGTCTGTAAATGAGTGTCTAAGCCAGGATTGTCTCCCAGTTAATTTATATCTGTTCCACCCTGCCATTATTGCCAGATTAGTTATCGTTTGCGACTAAACTTGTCAAGCCAGAAGTGGCTTAAGAAAAAAAATAACAAATCAAAACACCAAAAACAAACAAACAAAAACAACTTTGATGCAAGAAAGCTGTAACCACACAAGGACTATCTTTCAGTTCTCTTATGAAACAGATGTTTCATTGCTCCATATAGAGGAAATTGAGATCAGCTGATTACCTCACAGATTGGCCTGAAAAAGTGAGCATGTAACTTGCAGCCAGTAACTGTGAGAAGAGTTTTAGAAGTGAGCTGTTTTACTTGGGAAAGGGGCAGTGGTGAATAACCAGCTTGGAGTGGTACTTGGCAAGAAGGTTCTGATGACAATATGTTTTTGAAGGCACCGTGAAACAAATACGTGTTCTGAAAAAGGAGATATGCGCAACAAATTCCAGGGCAGGAGAACAGCTGCAGAAATGTTTTATGTCTTTGTTTGATCTCCAAATTTACACTGAGCTGCTTTGTTTCGCGGTGCCTGCAAACAACAGAGTTTCTTCTAATGCCACAATTCATGCGTGTCTGTGGAAAAGCTGCAACTATTTGCAGCCATCTGAGTGTGTAGGTGGATGTGTATTTAACAGGTCTTTAATCGAAGAGAAGAATGTATTTAAAATAATTAGTTGGGATTTTAAAGTGGTAGGTGCAGAAAGGCTCGGCATGCTGGACATTGTCATGCGTGGTGTGTAAAGCAGCAGAAGATGGAGGGCTAGGAGAGCTGATGTCTGATACCCACATCCAACTGTCACTAGGACAACTTGCAAATATGTCTGTGTAGGGTTCAGGTCCTGTTGCATCATCAGGTATGCATGCGTGATGCAGGAGTGGGTGCTGTTGCCCTGGTGCTGCTGGTTTGCAGGCTGTAGGAGGCATGCTGCTTAGAGTGCAGGTGTGTATAGGTTCTGCTCAGGTGGTTGAGGGCCATTGTAGGCCTTGAGGACTGTTAAAAAAAAAAAACTGTGTGGTTTTCTGAGCAACGTGTGCATAACTTGCATAATTTTGCAGCTTTCTGCATAGGATGCTTCTCTGGAAAATGCTATCATTGGTCACATTCACTGGAATCTCTTGAGGGACTTTGAAGGATGCATTCAACATTGTGTAAGAGGAACAGTTCTGAAAATGTGAGGCAGTGCTGTTAAGCAAAGCCAGTTTTGTAAACTTGAAGAAGACATTGCTTTCAACCAGAGCTGCTGAGTGGAGTGGTTTAGGATTTGCAGCCTCCACCCTTTTTCTCTCCTCAAGTAATTAGCTCAGCTAAAGTGGATTATAATACGGGTGTTTAAATAAAAGCAAAAAGTAGTGCCCTCTGCTATGGATTAACAAAGAACAGAACTAAAATGGCACACGGAGCTCCTGCCAGGCAGCAAGAGGTTTTTAGAGGGCAGTTCCAAATGTCCCCTGGAAGCAGTGCTAGAGATGCCTGGGCTGCAGCCAGCAG
The DNA here is from genome assembly GCF_019232065.1 of Centrocercus urophasianus. Taxonomy (NCBI): domain Eukaryota; kingdom Metazoa; phylum Chordata; class Aves; order Galliformes; family Phasianidae; genus Centrocercus; species Centrocercus urophasianus. The sequence continues at coordinate 23,264,555 of NW_024884722.1, forward strand.
CGCCCAAGTCGTGCACGGAACAGCTGGCAGGAGCAGGGCTGGGAGGGTGGGGAGCGCGGTGCTCCCGCAGCAGGGGAAAGGTCATTGCTGTGTGCTCTCGTGGATAGGAAGGACAAAAGGGAAGAGCTGAACCTTCCCAGAAAAAGGGCATGTAAATAAAGGGTGGGGAATTACTTTTTTTCTGTCCAGGAAATAGAGAGTAACTAACTCCTCACAAACATGTTTAACCAAATAAATATAAATCTTTGGAGCACAGAGTTTTGCATGATTTGAGTATGGTAATTATTTTCTTGCCATTCGGGTAGAGATTAATATCCCCATAAGCAAAGGATATATTCACTCTCTTAAATGATGACAGCTGAACAGACCTGTCTACTGAAAGCAAGGTAGTTTGCAGAAGCATTGAGCACCCCACGTGCACTGACTTTCTGTGGTGTCCCTGAGATTCCTGGTCAGTGCAGTACTATGGCACAGCACATAACAGGAGGAAAGGGCCTCTTACCCTTTTGGCCAGTGTGAAGATCAACTTCCCCAAGCATATTTGCTTTCTGTGCTCTAAATTATTCGATGTGTAAACATGTTACAGAAAACAAAGCAGCCGGCTGAACCCAGGTTAAGGAAAGGTCGTTCAGGTGGCACCAGCTAAATCAAGGCCCTTAATCCCTACCAATCCTGGTCCATGACTACAGAAGCAATGATCTGAACATTATTTTCTCCCATATTACATATAATTTCTCCAGCTACTTTGTTTCTGTGGTTCTTCCTGCACACACTGCAATTTCTGCTAACAATCAGATTTCGGAAGGAATATTCTGAAAGTCTGCATTGCAGACCATATGTCTGATGAAAAAATACCATAGACAGTGGAAATTTAGTCAAATGAATGAAAATATAAAAGATCATATGTTTTATACTGAGGAAGAGAAGGTCCAAATTGCTGATGGGCATTAAAGACAGGTATGGACTGGGAGCCCTATCTCCTCTTAGTGGAACAATGAGAGCAATAAAATCAGTGCTTTCAACCTTGCCTATATGCGCGTCTTTCTTGATCAGCTCTCTTTCAAGAAACAGGAGAGTGAATAAGTTGAGATGGCCATCAGATAGTTTACGCTTATTAGTAGTTTATTAACAGAATTCTCTACTCTTTCTTTTTTTCCCTGCTATGGCACTCATGCTCTTCCTTACTCTTTTTTCTTCTTTCTTCTGAGCTCCCCAGATCAAAAAAGACAGGGTCTGCAGCATCTCCCCTATGAGGAAAGGCTGAGTAACATGGATCTATTCAGTCCAGGGAAAAAGAGACTGAGGGGAGATCTGATGGGTGTTTGTAAATATCTAAAGGGAGGTGGGAGGCAAACGGATGAGGCCAGGCTCTTCTTGGTGGTGCGTAGCAAGGAGTAATGGCCTAAAACTTGAACGTAGAAAGTTCCATACAAACATGAAGAACTTCTTTGTTGTGAGAGTGACAGAGCATTGCAAGACGTTGCCCAGAGAGGTTGTGGAGTCTCCTGTGGAGATATTGAAGACCTGTCTGAATGCGACCAATTGCAGGGTACCTGCTCTATCAGAGATGTGGACTCAATGATCTCTTGTTGTTCCTTCCAACCCTGGCTATTCTGTGTTTCTTCAGGATCTTAATGTTTGAAGATTTCAAAAGAAAAGAATGTACAAGTGTAAAATGTTAGTCACTGCTCTTCACAGAAAAACAACAGTGTTTTGTGTGTTATCACTACACAACACTTTTTTTCTGCAGTTATTCCTCTCCACCCTGACTGCTAGCTCCTTTTAGTTACATTATGATAAACAGACTTCTCTCTGTGGGGCTCAGTGGTTAGTAATAACTCAACCCCATGAGGCAGAATTATAACTTTATAGTCCATGTGATCTGTCATAAGTGGTGATATGTAGGACTGCTCTTTAAGTAGTTGCAGGAAATGCAGCTTACAGACCTATTTTTTTTAAACCTATTGTAGAAACAGACACACAAACTGTAACAATTAATGAAAAACTCTCAGAAATTTGACTGTGTAGACTTGCAAATGATTCTTGAACTCAAAATTGCACCAGTAAACTGTTTTCAATTAATGATTTATTAGTTCCATTTAACATTGAACAGAAGATCCCAGCTGAGTGTAGAAATTCTAGTAGATGGGAAAATATTGCACATGGGTTTTGGATTCTTCTGAATTTCAAACCTAAAATGAGTGTAGATTTTAGCTTTGTTCATAATAATAACCTGCAGGGAACTTGAAATTTTGCCTTTTTATCTCTCTTACAACATCAATAGCAATCATTTTCCCAGACTTGACCAAAAAAAAGCACTGCAGTATTCATGACTGATTGAAAAAGAAGTTGCCCCATATGGGGATCAAAGGCTGACATTAACCCTTATTAATCATATCACTAATACATACTAAAAGACCACAGGAGCTGAAGTGTTCTCCAGTAAGTCCTGATTAAAAGAGAGCAAGATGTTATACATCCAACAGATACACAAAAACTGGAAGAAAGTATCCTATCAAATCTGTTATCTCAGCATTGGGACCAAAGCACTTCCACACAGTATGTTATGACCTATCATCATTTAACAATTTCTTCCATGCTTCTTCAGTGGAAATTTTGTTTTAGACAGGATTTTTCATTTTTAAATATATTGTAAATATATGTGCTTCACTATGCATTTACTTGCAACCAAGCACAGAATGTACATGCTTTGTGCACATGGATGTTTGTGGTCATCCTTAATTCCTGAGCACCTTTAATTCTAAAGTTAGGATCCCCCCCAACTCCCTGCTTCCTGCTCCTGCCTCTTAAAAGCGGTTTCTGCCCTCAGGGACAAGTAATACTGAGATAGTTTGTGAACTGCACAGTGTAACTGTAGGCACTATTAGGTAATACAGCAGTGGAAAAGCTTGAAGGTGAGAACCTAATGGACCAAATACTCAAAAGATGTTTAGAATGCTCCAAGAACTCAATGCGAGTATCTTTAGGATCTTGTCTGTGATCCACCCCGTACCTTCTAATTTGTGGAGGGATGTAGAAGACGATGTCGCTCTTGAATTTCTAGGGACACTAATTGTGCTATATTCTTGAAATAGCACAATCTTCCTGAAAGATGGAGTCATTCTACTCAGGTAGACAGTATTGCACTCTATGCCTGATACTGATGAGTAAAGAGGTGAGGAGGATATAAGCAAAGGCTTGATGATCTTCTGCAAAAAGGAGCTGAACCAGAGTATTTGGAGAGAGGAAGTAAAATACTGCTTGATAATTATGACACGTTAGTCTCTGGGAGGAATGCTGTAATAGTCATATAAGCAACTAAATTTGAGCATTGTTGAGATTGCACTAGTACTAAAACTTTTTCCAAAACTCTGCTTTGGTTGCCAGCATCAGCTTCTGCTCTAGTTCAGCTTCAAGCAGCTGTTTTTCATCCGTGAATTCAATTCACTGCGTTGAGCTTGGGCTCACTGTATTGTAGTGATGCAGCTGCAGGCAGTAAAAACTAGCCAGGGTTGTGTGTCACATACACATATTGCTAACATTTAAATGCAACTGTCCAACCTAGTAAATGTGACCATACAGACACTAATTCTTGTGGGATGACATAGAAATGATTCAGGGAAGGGAAATACTATTTCTGTTCAAAAAGCTATTCTAACAAGTCACTCTGTTTGCCTGCTACCTTTTTTTTTGGTGCAACAGCTGTATCTCATGGCCAGTAGTGTCAAATACTAAAGAGGTGCAGGATGAAGGGAATGGATGTGTTCTCTCTTCATTGCCAGAAGGAGGTCATCCATCAGTGCCATTACAGTGGTTTCATTTGTGTTCTGGCTTGCATCCAGGCTGTGCTGGGACTGCTTCAGTTAGCTAAGTAGACTCCCTTAGCTCTTCTAAGATGTATATTCCTTGCCACAGGCAAAGCATTCCTGCAAAGAACTGTATTTTTATCTATGTTTTTGTGAATATTTGTCAGCCAGACAAGAAGCTGTCGAAGATGTTCACACAGGGAAACTAGACTGATTTGAACATAGGCTGTACAATTAACCAATCTTTTAATAACTATTAAAAGATTTAGGTATGTTCCACACTGTTTAAGTTGCTCGTGCATTGTCTTAACCCTCCCCTACATCTGCTTCTGCCTTCTCAGTGTCAGCCTAATCAATTCTACAGACATTTGGGATCAACAACATCTGGCAAAAAAGGCAATAAAGCTTCCCTAGTATTACTGTGAAGCTAGAGGCCAGATCTGGGATTTTTTAAAACATATTTTTACTACTGGCCACAAAATGGCTTAATGCCTAGATCTTGCAGTAGGAGTTCCTCCAGTAAACCCATTTAATGATTCATCCTCATCTCTCTTAAAAGAAATGTAAGTATACAATGCAATTGTATGCAATACACTCCCTGCATTTCACTCAAAGTGGAGGAAGAAGATCCCACCAATTGCAGTTATCCATCTCATTAGTCTTAGGCTTAACAGCATACCTTTCACCAGCTTGCAGGTAACATTGTAAAGTGTTCTATTTATTGAGCCTGTCTAAGCATGCTCCTTGCTTATTTGTCTTCTATGCTTGGCATTGTCATCTTTCATGATTATTGTTGATGTCTGCAGCTCAGAGCAGATACACATGTATTTTACTATAATTTTCTAACATTTCTCTTGTATTAGTTGGATTGTATTTGAATCTATGGTCACAGCTATGAATGGAGAAGTTTTCTGCATTGGTCCAAAGAGGAGAAAAAAAGAAAAATTCTCTACTGCTCTTTGAAGAAGGAAATAAATTGGCAGGGTCCTAAGTAGAAATTTCTACTAATTTCTCACTAACCTTAGTAAGAGCTTCCTGTGCTGTTGGTGAGACTTTGACAATCAGCCTCTGGAGACAAGTTGTGCCAGTCCGCACGGCAGCTTCTTCACACTGGGGTGCAGACTGGGACAAAGCAGTCTGCACCATGGGCCTCTTTATCCTCTTGACCATGCTAGTGCTAGCGTTTTCAAACTGATAGAACTGGACAGGTTTTGCTCAGCAGATAAACCATTGCTTGTTTGGAGTCAAAACTGAAAAGCGGAGTGCCAAACTCATGCAGTGCCACTTGTCTGACTGCATGGATAGCTAGAGGGACTAGCTCCCTGTTTTTATGGCACATCCCTGTTTTATTCCCATCTTCTAGCTGTAGCATTGCATTCACATGTACCTATTTTTTCCTGGAAATGAAACTGGAGGTCTAAGAATATGTATTATTATTTATACATGAAATGCATCACTTGTTTTACTTCACTTTGGAGCATTTCCCTCATATCGTCAGCATGCACTAAGGATATTCAGCAAAAGTAACAGTGATGTAAAGATGAAGCCCTAAATTTCACTTTCAACAATTTTGGTTAGTATCACCACTCATTGGAAGATGTTAATGAAAGTGAAATGGAGTAAGAGAATATATTTAAATGCAGTGTAGAAATCTTGGCTTGTGTGTAGTCTGTAACACTGGACAAAAATTTTTGAGCACACAGCTCAAAAATTGTCCGTTGAAATTAAGTCTACGAAGAACAAGAACCTGACAGCCCTGGGAGCAGTGTCTTCAGTGCTGGAACTAGCACGGTTAATCTGGAGTAAAGTTTATTTCACATTGCTGGAAGGAGCAGGCCCCTCAACATCCTTCAGTTTTGAGATGACTTGAGTTCCTTGCAATTGCCAACGCAGCACCTGCACTAGACACAAGTTTCTAAAAACTAGGTCATAATCACACGTGCAACTGTTGATTGCACAAAACAGGCAGGCTATAAAGCTGTCCTGTTTTATCTGCTTTAAGTGCTGGCATGCAATGTCAGGAAACCCAGCAAATACAGGACCACCTGTGGAGTCCTTGTTACAGCATGATCCTGTTAAGTTAATACTCTCAAGCCTCTCTGCTGACTAATACAGGCAAACATTACAGCTAGCCAGGGGTTTAATAAGAGGGATGCTTTTACCTAGGGTACATGCCAACCCTAAGATTACTATGGAAAGCAAGCCTAAAAGCAAGCAAGAGGTTAAAAAAGAAAACGTCTGGCTTTTTCAACAGCTGGCTTCCATTGTGAAAGGGTCATGTAGTGCCAAGGAAAACAGAAAATAGGAAGGCACACAGATTTGTTAGTTTGAAGTAATTGACCACATGGTGTCCAATGGTTTGTGTTCTCATGTTCTCTAGAGCGAAGTCCCACGGGAGCTGAGGCAAGGGTTCCAGTTCCTAGCACTCTATTGTTTACCCTGATGGTTTCCAGATGCTGGAGACAAGGACAGTGAAATCTCTGGGATGCTGCCAAAGAATGAAAAAGACTAAAGAAAACACTGGGAATATTTTTTCATTTTATTTTTAAAGAGACAGCTCTTCTTTTCACTAAGATTATCTTAATTTATGATTTCCCTGCTCTCAAATACGCATGTACATGCTTTTTCTTTCCCGTTCTTCCCTCTCTGTTTCTCTTTTTGTATGTAAACAGCTCTGCAACACAATTAATGAAGGGATAGCAATGTCAACATGTATTTTCCCTTGGCATCCTTAGCTCGTTTAGCTGCAACACTGAGGATGTACAAAAATGATTAGAAAACCCCAGCAAAAACTCCATAGCAGGCACATCACCAAGAGAGTGTTAGCAGTGATGGGAAAGCCTCAGAAGGCTGTGAGTTCAAGTTTGCTTTGGCATGGCTTAAGAAATTTGCAGAATTCTACAAAGCCTTTCCAAACATCAGAACCACTGAAATTAGGGAAGGGGAGTGGGGAGCAAGCAAGACCAGAGCACAGAAAAGACCAGGGGAATGTTAAATTCTGAGGAGAGTCCTCCTGGTAATTAATTTTCATCTCTCAGTAAGATGAGGTCCAAGAACAGGACTTTCCTTGTGCTGGAAAGTGTTTGGAGACTGGTCTTCCAGTCAAGCCTGGCTGCCAATGCTCTGAGTTGCAGTGAGCTTCTGCATTGCACTTATGTGTGCGTATGCACTTGTGGTTGGACAGAGGCTGTGGATATCAAGGAAATGTTGTCTGGGTTCCATGTTAGCAGTATCAGGTTATACCTCTTATTTTGTAGTAAAGAAGAACCTCAGGATACATGCTGCAGCTGTGTATTTGCTGCATTGTTTGTATCCCCTGAAAGGGATGGTAAGTGTAAAGGAAGGAGTGTCTGCAGGAAAACAACTCCTTTAAAGTAGACTTTGTGTAGATGTTATCTTGCTAATGCAAGACCTTAGGAAAACCAGTCCTTCACAGAGAAGGTCCTGAAACAGTGTAAAATCTTGATTCTGAATTCAGTGGTAAGTTAACATTCCACCCAAAACATTGTTCAATACACCTTTCTGTTCAAAACAGAAGGCAAAATCTACTGGCCAGCTTTCAGTCTCTTTGATACTGCCATTCTCTGCTTATTCAGACTCTTCCAAAGAACCTTTTATGAGAACTAAGGATACTGAGATCTGATGTTCTGGGCTGAAGCTTTGAAACTGCACACTGTGTTTCTTTTTTCTCCATCCTGTTTTCTGAACATACTGAAATGGACCTTCCAACTCTTTCCATTCTGATTTGTTATTATCTGGATGTAAGGCTAATACTAATACTTTGTTCAGAGACGAGTATTTGCTTGTTTCTCGTGCATTTCGTAGATTTTAATGCTAGAAGAAGTGGAGAATCTCTATAACAGAAACTACTGTGTTTGTTTTTGTAATACCTACAGTAGAAAGAATTTCTCTTTCCTTTCTCTTACTGCATGTGTTAACAACAGCACAGTGGAGCTGAATCCTGATGACAGTAAAATAAGAACTGGTTTAAGAACACTATTTCTCAGCAGATATTATAAGCAGGACTTCCAACATGAGAGATACTTAGGCAAATGACACGGGGGACATGTCTACGTGTTGGCATGTAGGCACCCAGTCATTTTGCGAGTCAAACAGGCTGTGCTGATAGAAACCTCAGTACTCACGCTTTGTAAATCTACTGACAAATAGGCTAAGGCACTTGACGAGTAAGTTTATACCTCTATCTGTCTGTTGAATGATAAAATCATTAACTGTCCTATTTTGTCGCAGAGCTGTGGTCCTTCCCAGCTCTGCAGTTAGATCAGAGCAGGCCATGTGCTTGAGCAGTACACCTTCCTTTTGGATTCTACTGTGGTGAGGTATGGCACCAAGCTTCTCCTTTTCCATTTTCCCTCCATTTTTTAAAATAATGAAATCTAAGCTTTATTTGAAAACAGAAGAATCCCTGTGATCCTCTAACTGATTCCTTTCCTTATATCCAAATGAAATGCAATAAATGAACTGCAAGCCTATTTCTCTCTCCACAACTGAGAAGAAGTGTTAGGATTGAGATTACTTAGTATCTCTATTGTGTCCTGATAGAACCTATTAACAGAACCACTCAGGGCATTCTCAATCAAGATGTTGTTTTACAGGGCCAACAGTGGCTGCCAGAGATGGTACCAAAGCAAGCCATTGGGCAACCAGTACTGCCACCCCAGAGACTTGCTGCCCTGGGGCGTTGAGGGCCAGAGGAGCATCCTTTGGCACCTCTTTCTGCCCTTGCTTCTCTGAAGTGTAGTCTGGGGGGACTATTGAGACAGAGCCCAGCTGACAAACAGTGGTGTTATGATGTACTAACCAAGTAGCAGCACTAGCTTGTAATTCATTTATGTTGGAAACATCACAAGTGACTGAACTATGCGTGCTGCTTGTTTTGGGTGGAGCTGGTGAATAATGTGCCTGTCAGATGCTGAGCTAAAATCTTTACATTTCCATGCCTTGCTTTCTAACTTGAAAGATGCAGACAAAATCAAAATGACTTACTGTCAAATGAGAACTTCAATATTGAAAGGCTTGCAATCCTGCAGAGAGACTCCATCAGTTTCAGAGTGAACCTTGCCTCTCTAGTTTTCTGTCTTAGTGAACGACTGCATGGCTGGAACTTGTTCTTAGTCTGCTTGCAGAGATAAAAACGTGCTGGAGGACAAAGCTTAAAAGGATACTTAATGTGTGACGATTTTTCTTATTTCTTTATGTGACACTGGATTTGGTGAAGATGTTTGAGGGCTAATCCTTAGCTTGTCAAAACAGATGTAACTGAATAAATGCATCCTGGTGAATTCATAGTGATTGTGAATCTAGCTCCTGTGAATTTAGTTTCCCTCTTAAACTCAAAAATGATGTTTGCTGCGGTCCTCTATACAGAAGTATTGCAGTTTTGATTGGCTTCTAGGTACTACGTGAGGAGTATGTTACCAAGTTTTTTGTACCCTCTGCTTTTCCAGGCAACCTGAATTAGAATTTGGAAAGCTTGTCAGAAATTAGTATACTTGGGGCTTCTGGTCTTTGCCAAGCTAGTATGAATATCTAACATGCTCTGTTAAAGCTTAGTGGCAATATGGAAACCTTTCAATTCCATTGCACTTTCAACAGCTGCCAAGCTGGCACTACAGTGTACAAGTTTTGAATCAACCTGGTGTGTTTTTTTCCAGGCAGACTTTTTTCCTTACTGTAAAAACGGATTGCTCTTTTACTCCTATTTTAGAATAACATTTCACTTATGGTTTGTAAAATGCGGCTGGAAGGAGATATAGGATAAGTGCAGTGGCTTGAAAAAGGTGAAATAATTTCTCACTAAGCATGTTTTTCTTATTTATCTATATAAACATTTTTGTTATTGGAAAGATAAGGCATATATTTGCCTTGTCTTTATGTATACTACTGAAACAAGTGAAATTTTTGAATAATAAATATGAAAGAGGGTATCCAGATCTTTATAAGCAGGTAATGCTTTGGAGTGTATCTGGATTTTGATGTTAAGTTTCAGATGCCATGGAGGAGTTTTGTTTTCACAAAGTATACCTCATCAATGCATTTTTCAGGTGGTAAGCATTCTAAATTAATATTTTATTTTTTGATCTGCACTCCTACAATTTTTCAAATGATTAAGAGTAATACAGTGAGAACCAAATTCAGTAAGTAGTGAAAGTGAAAAAAAAAGTGAAGCTAATGTTTTGTTTTGTATTTTTGCCACAGTATTGTAGCTTACACTGTAAACTTGTGAGGGTTTGAACTCTATCCTGTGCTCTGAATCACAACTGGAAATAGAGCTCTGATCAAGTCAAGAAATTTTAAATGGAACATACGTATTTGTTAGGGGACAGAAGTAGAGATAGATGCCTTCAACATTGGTCTGCAACTTCAGCATGCTAAAAATGTGCTTGCTGCAAGCAGCTGATACTCCTCAAATATGTCTGATCTAGCAGATGTCTTAGCTAGGGAGCTATGACCTCGAACACTGGCTTATGTAGAGAGGTTGGCTTCCAGAAAGGAGCTCCCAAAGAGACAGTCAGAGAGAGAAAATAAGGAAGGAAAATGATTTTATTTGTTGCATCCGGTTAACCGGTAACAAAACAAACAGAAAAACAGACTCAATTATATCCTGGATTTCAAGAGCTTCAATTCTAAACTCGGTTTGACCCGGTTACTTTGGGCTGTCTTTAGAAAATGAAATGCTGCCTTTCCTCCTAGGATTGAAAACTGTTTCCGGCCTGGGATTTATGGCTAGTGGTGGGCCTCAAAGGACCGCATAATGTTCAGTGACTAAAGCAGATATAGCTGCAAACACAACCCAAAAAAGAGGATTATCAATAGATTTCTACAGTGTTTCTTTCTATCTCATGTAGAGGACCCCAAGGAGTTTTCTCCCCTCTTTTTTTTCCTTGTTTCAGCTTAGTGAATCATGTCTGGGGACTGCATGTTGTGGTCAAAATGTCAACAGTTAAAATGCATACATTTCTAAGCTGCTTGCATGGCTTTAAAATATTCTACACTGAGATATTATCTTGTTCTCATCCAAAATATAGAAGTTGGCTATTTCTGCTGGAACTATTTAATGCTTTTTGAGGCTCATGCCTAAAATAAGCGCTGTTGGATTCTGGCAGTGGTTTATATTGTATGCCTTCTGAGCTGTGCGTTTCCTTGTCAGAATGTGTGAACAGATTACGGTACTGGAAAATCATGCTGCTAGTAATCCACAGGCAAATCAGATAAGGGAACACTGAATGGCCCTTGTGGTTTCCAGGCAGGCTTCGCTGGCGGCAGAAAGAGTTTTGCTGCAGAATTCAGTGGGAGTAAGATGCAGCTTCCATAGGGAGGGGCAACGATGTTTTTTCACTCGCAGTCAGTATCTGGTTTGAGGAGTACTGAATATAAGGCATTACAAGATAAGAAACATTAACTTATTTTCTAGTTGGACCATCATAGCTGATGGAAAACTTAGAAATTCTATCAACATTTCATATTTATAGTTATTGTGTTTTCCTTGAAGCACTGTTCACATATAACTTTGAATTCCTAACTCTTCTATGTCCTCGCACATTGGAATAAATCCGGGAGAAGAGTTGAAGCCTTGCAGCTCTTCCACAGATCTATGCCTGTAATCTTGTTAGCACTTTACTTGTATCCTTCTTTCATTCTCTTTTTGAATGCATTCTTTATCATTTCCAGCAAGCCCATTTCCAAAAAAACCCACTGTTACTCAGAAGACAGCTTTCATCTTCTTATGGTAGGTTCTTTTCTACCTACATTTTTTTTTTTTTTTTTAATATAAAGAACAAAATATGGCTGAAGGAAAACTTGCTTTAAGGAAACAAAACTTGACAGGGCTAAAACAGGACTTGAAGGGAAGATTATTTAATTCCACTATGGCACTTGGGATGGGTCGTTGCCCTCCTTATTTCTCTCTCTTGTGGACCACTGATGGATTTGATAGGAATATGGTAAGGCAAACTAAGTTCATTATTTTAAACTTAGTATAGGAATGTGAGTCAAATAGAACAAAAGAAAAGTGTAAAGAGATCATTAAAAGGAATAATGGATTAATTTCCATCACTGTACAAGAAAAACTCTCTTGGAACTGATTAAGGAGAACTGCAGGATATGGCAAAGAATTTTAAAAAAGCTGCATCTGGCACTTGATACCTAAAGTTGTAAGCACGCGATCACGACAACATGATACAGGTGTTTGTGTGCATTTTCTGTCACAGGTCTAATCACCTGACACAAAATCTTATCCAAACAAGTTCTGAGACCCATGTTTTAGTTAGAAAGTACATGAAAAAAAAAAACCACAAACACAACAGCTTCATGAAATTAGCTAAATTTTAGTGGATCGTGGTCGTAGGTCTCTGACAGCAAACATGATTTGATAGAATCTGAACTGCTTTTTTCTTAGAGAAAAGAAAAATATTCTTATCTCAACCCTGTTTCATTTCTCTCTGTGAGCTATGTATGTGGGGAAAAGTTCAGACCTTGTTACTTTTCCTAACACTCAGACTATTTTAGATCAGACAAAAGAGAAAAGAGTCACTGCTGAATGAGACTCTGTTTCCATTACTTAAGATGGTTCTCATTTTGCTGTAGAAATACGTGTGAAAGAAAAAGAAGCAGCTGCACCAAAGAGCCCAGTAACCCAGAAGTTTCCTGTCCTATTCTTTCCTATGGAGAATGCTGGGATTTGGAAGCTCTCAAGACAAACATGCATCTATATTCCCGTATAAGACTACAGCACAGCTGCCAAGATTGCAAGATACCACAGAATCTGTAGTTGCCTCTGAGACCAACTGTGCTAGGAATGGATAATCCTGCCTTTTATTTATAAATAAAAATATATTTTTAAAAAATTCCCTGTTATCCATTAAAGTCAAATGTGTGCTAGGATAAACAGAAGTGAAAATGGTTAATTCCTAGGGCCTAGGACTATTTCATCTGGATGGGATTTTGTGACAGTTTTTCCTATAGCGCCTTATAATTCTTGTTCACATGCACCAGAAACACCGTGAGAAACAAGCACTGACTGGTTATGGGTGGACGTGTTTTTCTTTCTGGGATGCGCACTATAGAGTTGCATAAAACTGGAAATAAACAGTTGTCTATCACTCGGAACAAAGATGCTGAGTTCACTTCAGATGCAATTAAAATCAGGGCTGAAATACTGCTTGTGGTCAATGGTTCTAGGAAAGCTATAATGTTACTGATGTAATGTGGACTTTCCCAGCTGCTGTGGAAGTTAGAGACTGTATACATATAGCTTTGCTCTCATCCAGTTTGAGAACTGACAACTATCCCATTTTTGCCTGCACAGTACCCTGATGCTGACTGTGGGTAGCCTTCTGTTGCAGCCGCTGCTTCTCCTTGGGAGCATTGCTCTCCAGAAACAAGGTTGTACATGAGCCAACCAATTTACTTTCCCCCGTTATCTTAGCTCTTAAGCTATGGAAAGATAATGGTGACTACAGGAAGACTGTTTTAAAGTGATACGTTCCATTTTGCCACGGAGGCTGGGATGCTGCTCTCTGGATATGACAAGGAAGAAAACCTTATATGCATGGTTGACCAGAATTCCTTGAATGTGGCTGAATGTGACTTGCCAAGGAAATAGGTTATTATTTTCTCCTCTCTGCTTCCTCTGATGGCACTTTTTTTCACTATGTGGGAATGGTGAAAATAAAAGATAGTAGAAGAAAGGAATGAAAGTGAAAGATCAAAGCTTTTGATTCAGTCAGACTTAGTGATCACTTTATTAACATTGTATTTACAATTCAAGGTTTAAAAGAAAAGTCGAAGTGCAGATTTGTAAGCGTGCTTGCTGGATACGTTGATGTAAACTGAGTTATTCTATTGTGACCTGCTGCTGATATTTCTACATGAGAACAACCCATTGTCACCAGTAGGGTCCAGTTCAACAACCACCTCTTGGGGAGAAGTGGGATTAAATATCACCCTATTAATATCTGATGCTTGTCTTTATAGGTTTTTGTTGGCAATAGAAGTGTAGCTTTTGGGTTTCTAGAGTATACGTAGCTTGATAGAAGATTGCTCAGATTCTGCAATGCAGCAGCACTCCTTCAGAAGTCAGCTAGGTTTTTTACAGAGGGAAAAATAACTTTATGGTCCAATCTCACAGATGGTTTTAAGCAACTTGACCTGTAGTCAAATTGAAATTTCCCTCCAAGTTTGAGGAAAATCTTCAGAGGCACAAGGATGTTGCTTTAAATTCATGTCTTTAAAAATGTTTTTATGTTTTGTCACTTACTGTAAGCTCAGAGCTGTAACCATGTCTTGATATTTGACTCTATTATAAAATTCAGTCATTTTCCCTTAATGGAATACCTAATAGTTTTTAATGGAATGTCTAACAGTTGTTTATTGGTAAGCAAACATCAGCCTTCACTCATTATTGTGGCAAACATATGCGAGCAGAAGGGCTTACTCTTCCAGTATGAGGCAAAGAATAAAGAACTTTATATTGGCTTGAGAGCATTTGCACTAGTTCAAGTATAACAACAGAAAATCCCTTCTACCACGTCTCCAAGAACCAGGCATGAATCTGATAGAGACATCTGTGCCTGGAAAATGTGCTATGTGCTGGCCAACTTGTCTATGCAGGGTGAAATATGGGGTAAGTGAAAGTACTTCCCTGCTAAAGCGAGTAGTAGTAAAGCTACACAGAAACGAGAAAGAGGCTTCTCCTCTGCTCAGTGATACCTCCTGCCAAGGCACGCCAGGTTAAGAAAAGAGATGAGCAGAAACATTCTAAGATGAAAGGAAAATAAAAAGGAAAGAGAAGAAAATCGAGTGGTAAGAGAGAGGCCACAGAAAGCACCATGGAAAAAAAGATCGAAAAAGATCTATTCTTCAGAAATCAGGTGCTCTTACATTTCTTAGAATATGTTGCTGGCTCACCATGACAAGTCTGCAAGCTAGTTAGCACCCTGTCTTGAAGTAAATTAGGTGAAATAAAGGGGGAGATCAAGGCATTTTAGTAAGGGCAAAACTGATCTAATTAAGTAAAGATCTGCAGAGATTTTTCCTTTTATTTTTAAATGACTTTGGTCATAAGGCCAAAAATGGGAAAACAAAGGCTGCTCAGCCTTGCTCTTGTCCCTGAAAAAATCATGGGGTGAGTTCTCCTGGAAACCATTTCTGGGCACATGAAGAAAGTAACGGGGAACAATCAGCGTGGTTTTACTGAAGGTAAATTATGCCTGATTGCCTCCTATGATAGAATAACTGGATTTATGGATGCAGAGAGAGCAAGGGCAATTTGCTTTGACTTAGAAAAGCTGTTGATAGCATCTTTCACAGCACTCTTGTATTGGAATTAGGAAGATATTGTCTGGATAATGCGGTTAGAAAAAATCAGGTCAGATGACTGAGCCCAAGGGAAGTGGTTTGAGGGTCATACTCTACATGGATGGCATTAATGAGTGGGATGACACGTATCTGTCCTTGAGCTTCTTTACCAGTGATGTGGCTGAGATGATGGAGAGCTTGCTTATAAGTCTGCAGGTGATGCCCAGCTTGTGGGAGCAGTCAGTCTGCTCAAGGGCAGGGCTGCTGTTCAGAGATTGGATGGAGGAATGCGCTGGTGGGACTGAATGAAACTCAGTAGGGACAAAGATGAAGTCCTGACCCGCGGCAGAAGAGGCCCTGCCAAAGAGAAGGGCTGGGCATTGACCAGCCATGGAGCAGCTCTGTGGGAAGGAAGCCATTCGCCATTCCATGCTCCCTGTCCCCATCCCCCACTCTACTTTTTCCCAGCTTGATTTCCACGCTATCTCTAAAATGTTACAGGAGATTAAAGCAATCTAGAGATAGGTAGCAATAAAAAGTAGAGATGCAGAAGACTGTTATGAAGGCCAAATAAATTTCAGAACTCTTTAGACACATTAAGTGAATACACTGCAGAAGTGTAGAGTGGGTAAGCTGGAAGTTCTCCTAGCTCTCTTTCACAGAAGATGATGTTAAATCAGAAAAAGATTTTAAAGAAATACATCTTATGCAACTATCCAATCTTTAGCACTCACTGAAACCAAGAACGAAACAGCATTCAAAACCCAAATTAGGAGTTTATTAACAAGAGTGAGAATGGTGAGTTAGGCATGGTAAAAACTCTCCTGTAATTAATAAAGACCATTATTCCTGAGGACATGTGACAAATACAACTCGTAAAATGTATCTTTGCCACACTGTTTTAAGATTTTACATCCATTAATAGCGTCTTTGAATACTTGTTGAATTATCTGGACTGTCACTGCCC
Organism: Centrocercus urophasianus; assembly: GCF_019232065.1. Lineage (NCBI taxonomy): Eukaryota > Metazoa > Chordata > Aves > Galliformes > Phasianidae > Centrocercus > Centrocercus urophasianus. Next base: position 23,280,647 of record NW_024884722.1, read on the forward strand.
TTTACTAGGAGTGATCTATTTTTTTTAGGCTGCTCCTTTCGGTGCTTAAGTAGTCTGAGTAAAGGTGCTGGATATGGACAGGCTTCTGGCAGCGCTGGCAGAACTCGCACTGCAGTTGTGAAATAGGCTGTGGAAGGTGATGACTATGGAAAGGGATGGAGGAATGTATCAAGTAACACAGTGCAAGAATGTAGTTGCTCACAAAAATGGGGTTGTGGAGAATGTAGTGAAAACCAAGATGCTGGTAGGAAGAGGACACTGACAAAGATGCTGCTGTTGGAGGAAGGGCAGAAGGGGGTGTAATCACAATAATGGAGAGAGATCTGAAGTTAACTAAGGTGGCATTGAGCTTCAGGCATGCTGCTATTTTAGTCCATCTTCTGGAACCGCAGGGTTACTTACTGGAAATCTAGTCTGAAAAGGCATTCTTTGTGTAATACTCTAAGTAGAAAGCCACCCCAAGGGAGGTGAATTACCAAATACTGTGACGCAGTAGTGTAGAATATAAACCCAAACAAATCAGGGTTCTCAAAGGCCTATAGCTAAATATTTATTTCAAAGTCAATTTAAAAACAGAATTTTCATCCAGCAAGAGCATACAGTAATCCAGCAGGTCTCACGTGGCTCTGTTATTTCTTCATGCCACATTTCCAGCCCTAACAGATTTTAATGTTCAAAGACTTGGCGTTTACAGTGGGATGGGTCCTGTCTGCTTTAGGTAACAAAAAGGGCACTTTTCACTGTATTTAACAGTGCAGCAGCAGTACTTATCTATTCAACACAAGTTACAAAAATTAATAGCAACTCTAACTTGAGTCTATTAGAAAAAAGACATGAAGCAGGCAGGATTTATGATTTACACTAAATTTACATTTATCATTTAATTCTTCAACAAGCCTCAAGTTAAGGTTCCATGGAATTCATTCAGTCAGAATGTGGCAAACTTACATTTTCTGAATTTGAAAGACAGTCTTACCACAAATTAATTTGTTGCTGATAAACAAGTTTTGAAACATTTGAGTTTCTTAAGAGAAGTCTGGGAACACTCATTCCTCTTACTGAATCCTTTTCCATTCATTAATAACCACAAGGACACAGATGCAACCATTTTTTTGAGCTTGTGGTCCTCTTTCATGATAGAAGTCTCAGTATTTATCTACATCTATGGTCACCTATGAAACTTTGGTCTATCCATTATTTCTTCAATCCTCACAGAAACTGTTAAATGTAGTGCTGTCACAACCCAACAGATGAATTGAAAGTATTCAGGTACCAGAGTAAGGAGCAGTAACATATGCTTCTATTTGTGTGGTTTGCTATTTTTACTCTTGCAGCTTTTTTGCTCTAAAGGGCTGGTTTTGGGGGGGATAGAAGTTGAAGCATGAGCAGATTTCATGACTTTAACTGTGAAAGTCTGTTATCTATTTTCTACATCACAAAAGGTATAGAGAGCATCTCAGTGAGATCCAAGAATGTCTATGAGGTTTGGTCACATGAATAATGTGTTTAACTGGATGCCGAGCAAAGTCAGCTCTAGGTGCCACAGTTGGTAGGTTTCAGAAATTTTACTTCTAAATGAAGATTCTAAAAGGTATATCTAGTTGGATAGCAGATGGAAAAGTTACACAGAGGCTACTTTAGAGAGGTTAGCAACATGATACCTGTTTTACACAGGTGAAATTGAAGTGTGGATGGATGAACATGGATGAGCATGCCTTATGTCCAACAGCCAGGCAGGTCAGGGTGGAGAACTCAGGTCTCCTGGCTCCGGGATCATTCTCGATTTCAGGCACTGTATGTATCCTGTTAAAAGACAGACATGCAAGCGCCTTTCCTGACAAACTGGTTCCTATGGATATGTTGTAATTATTGATGCAGTCCCAAGACAGGGGCAATTTAGTGCAGAATGATGTTTCTCTAAGTCTTTTAGACTTGGGGTCTGTTTTATTTCCGATGAAGCAATCACTTTTCTCTTCCTGTTAGGACCACTTCCATGCAGCCCCTCAAACTGCTAAATCATCCCCTCACACGCATACACACTGGTAATATTTATGAAATGAAACACTTATGTCAACAATCAATGCTTGGCAGCCAAGAAGACATGACAGGAAATATCTTTAGTATCAAAAGGGTTGTTACACAGCAGGATGCATGCACTGCTTGAAAGTGGAATCTTATGGCTGGTTAGCTGGGTCTTTACTGATATGTATCTAGAGAAAAGACTTAGATTACAGATAAGGGGCCAATTGGTGTGTTAACGTCGCAATCTATCCTACTTGTTAAAGCTGTGCAGGTTGTTATAATATTCTTTGAAACTACAAGGTTCAGATATAAAATCAGCAGCAACTGCAAAAGCACACATACTGTTTTGCTCCCTAATAAATATTAAGTCAGTGTGAGAAATGGGAGTTGTATTGCTTGAACACAAAGAATAAGACACAGATGTGGCCTGCCTATAAACCAAAAGGACTGCAAGCTTGAAAGCAAGACAACTGTTGTGAGAAACTGTGGGACTCAAGTGCCCTCAAGTTCCCTAGTGTTCCTTTGGAAATTTTAGTGAAGTACAGGAAGTTTATTCCATGTAGCATCATTCTGAGCGTTAGCCTTCCTAGAGGCTCGGGAAGGGGCACTGGGGGTGGGGATTGAAGAGTGCTCATTTGCCTATGAACTAAAAGCTACAGGGTTTGGATTAAGGTCTGTTTTTCAGTCTTTTTCTCAAGAGAAAAAGAAAAGGTGACAAACCACCTCATTACCACACTTAAAAATGGCTGTAGTTGAATGTCCCTTTGGAAACAGCCTTATGCAGTTAACTAACAGAATTTCCTGTTCAGAAATTCATGTTTCCAGGAAGCCACAAAGCAGAGACCAACAGAAAAGAGAAGGCTGTTTTACATGTATCATGGCTTGGGTTTCCACAAGGAAAGTGAACTTTCCCCAGTTAAATGATTAGCTTGAACTAAAAAGCAAAACAGAAAAACCCAATTTATTTGGAATTTTCTGTTCACTCAAGCTTGAGTTTCTGTTCTGCATTCCCTGTGTGATCACAGTGTAAGCTTTTCCACACATCATCTTCTGCTTGGTTTGCCTCCTCCTTGTTCCACTGGGATCAAGAATTACTATTTTGCTCAAAGGGAAGAACGTCAATGATTATGCACAAGATGAATTCAGAACCTGCTTACTGGAGGTGCACACCTTAAAGAAAAACATCCTGTAATTGTAAATCCCAGGACTGGCTTTTTTCTTGAGCTTGATTTGGAAGTTGCAGAAGAAATCTCTGGTATTCTGCTCCAAACTCACTAGACTGGACTTTGCTTATCAGGGAATACAAATATTTAATAGCATCCTGACTTAATAATTAAAGGCATGTGAGGAAAACTCCTGGCACAAAAGATTCAGAGATGTGTAAATAATTAGGAGAGGGCTCGGGATAAATATATCTCTCTTTATATATACATTGAATTCAGAAATACTGAATGCTATGATCTTATGAGCATCCAGGTCCATGGTTTGGATTCTGTCTCCTTTACAGCTGCAAGTCCAGATATGGGCTGGGCTTAGAAAGAAAAGTTTCCTCATGTGGGTTCAAAGATTCTCTGGTCTGGAGTTGGAGATCCAAGTTAATTCCAAGAATAACTTGCATTTACATTTTTCCTCTTGTCTTCCAAGGGCCTAACTATATTGCTCTTGGCTTATGGAAGGAGTATGGACATCAAAGGTGATCTTCTACAGTAATACATTTTATAACAGTTTATACCAGACCTTACGCAAAAACAGAGAAGAAAAATGTCCTTTGCATGTTTTGAAATGATATTCTGGAGTTTAGAGAGAATTCTCTGAAGTGGGCTGTACTTCAGCATGGCAGTCTGGTGCTGTTTTCTGCTCCAGGCTACAATGAGTAATGAATGAAAATTAGGTTATGTTATCCCTATTCTTATTTACCGTATTTGATGGGTTTCAAACACTGTTTTCTAAAGCTAGAACTATAGCATAAAAGTTAGGACAAAATCCAGAAACAACAGCGATGTTACCAGCCACTGCTTTCTCTCAACATATCTATTTTGGTTTCTTTCTTCTAACTCTTAGCTCAGCCAGGCTGAGGTGATAGTGGTGAAGTGTAGTGAGACTGCAGATTTATTTTTCTTAGCTGCTAAGATATGGTGGATATATATTAGGCAGAATATGCATTCTTCCGTGCATGTCTCAAAGGGCCTGCTCATAGAAGTGTTTATGTAGAAACCACAACTCTCTGAAGAAAACAAAGTTAGGGAGGAAAATTTCTGTCCACTTGCAAGAATTTGGTATCACCTCTGGCATCAGACTGTTGCAGAAAGAGCTGTGGGTTTTTTTCGTTTTTGTTTTTTAATGTTAGAAGCTGGGGAAAACCATACATTGGAAGTACATAGCCCTATATTAAACAGGATTTTAGTTTGGCCACAGAATCAGAGTGACATTCTGTTGAAATATATCCAAAATATCTATATGCAATTGGAATACATAGGTCGCTCTGAAAGTAATGCTTCTTATTTATTTCCATTGAAACTATAACAAAGAGCACAGTAGTACTATTTGAGAGATAAATTCTCAACTACAAAACACTATTTTTCAACAGTCACCACCATTTGCTGTGCATTTTCACCATTAATAAAGTAGATCCTGCATCCCATGCTTGTAAATATCTGCATCAGTAGAGGTGACCCACTGTCACTGTTGCCACTACTAAAGTGCACCACCCACTCTTCACTGTGCTCACATCACCGTTTGGTCTCAGTCAACATTCAGCAAACCTAAGTGAATGTCAATGGATGCCTTTTTTTTTTTTGTCTCCACTTGGAGGAATTCAGTGACACACTTTTGCATTATGTGCACTTCCATGTCACATGACAATCTGTCTGACTGCCCTTCTTCTAACGTCTGTCACACAGTAAGAACATGTGATGGGGTATCGGTGTGAAGGTTCAACCTCTACTGCCATACCCCAACATCCACTTCTGACGTCATTGGCCAACATAATTAAATAGGAGGCATTAGTTTTGGAGCAGCCCTTGTATTTTCAACAGAACAAAGATACATAATAGAGATACAGAAAACCAAATACTGATGTGAAGATGCATTCTTAGCCCAAAATGCCAGCCATGCTGCTGACATAAGTCAGGTTTGGTTAGATATCTGTGCAAAAGGGAGATCTGAAAAATAATTCAGCACAGTTACCGTTTTTTTTAATATTGCAGCAAAAAAGAACCTGTTTTCCTTTTTTTTTTCTGTCTGGGTGATGCGGGGAGGGATGGAACAGTTCTGTATAGAACAGGTAGAAAAGCATGCGGATGTAGGAGCAAATGTTCTTGGGAAGTTTCTGGATTTTAGGGGAGCGGAAAGGCCTGGCTCATTCCATGTTTCCCCAGAACCTACTGAAGACATGTTCCACAGAAGAGGAAATAAGAGATAGAGCAAAGTTTTATAGCGGTAGAAGAACACTGGTATAATGGCTTTACTGCAGATACAGAAGGGTTGCACACGTTATAACAGCTGGCATTTTGGAACGCAGCCTACAAAACAGGCTGGAATGGTGAGTCACTTCAAATTTTATTCAGTCATTCTACATGCCTGTGCATCCATGGCAGGTTGTTTGCTGTTTCTCATTTCCTCTGCTACAGAAAAAGCACCCTGTTCACTTTGGTGGTAAATTTACATAATTTCACTTCCAAAGCAATAGAAGAAGGCTATAATACATATTATTGCTTTGATGGAAATAAGTAAGAGGCATTATTTTCAGAGCAACCTACATAAATTCTCAGTGTAAACTCAATTACAGCCCTCTTCTACATTCTCTTGAATTCTCCCCTTTGAGAATTCTACTTCTCAGAGCCTGGCAGCACACAGACACATATATTTCCACACACAAGACAAAGAAAAGGCCCAATAATAAAGGCCAAATTCAGACTAGAAGTTCAATTTCAAGCAAATCAGTGGTTTATTCTATAAAGCTCTTGTTCTTCCTCTGTGAGAACTTGTGTAAATAACTTGAGTGGATGTTCAGTGCTTGCAGATAACTTTAAAAAATTTCATGACAGTAACATTCCTTCAGGTCATGGCACAAAACATAAACAAGTCTAACCAAAATATTGGTAGAAGACCTAGCGAGAAGGATAAACTTCCTATCAGCATGTAGGGCTGAGTCTTGATCCTTTGTCTGGCTTCTAGAATCATTATAATGAGAAAGAGAACCCAAATCTTCTCTTATAAGGAAAAAACATTGCAGAGCACTTTTCTCTGGAGCTGGTTCTAACCCAGAATCACTTGTGTGGGTGAGACGTGAAGAATTCCTTCAAACTTTATTTGGATTGCAAGGCATCTGCAGAGAACTACTGTTCATATCCCTAGACCACCAGTTCAGTGTATGGATAGCTTCAAATGTTGGCTTTTTTAGGGCTTTCTCCCCCTGATTTAATGCTGTACCATCATCTCTTCACCAAGGGAATGGTTTCCCCATTTGTGATATGGTAGCTTTTGCCAGTTTTGGAAATTCCAGCTTGAAAAAGACACATCAGTGTCTATAACATGCTGTTATAATTATGTCTAACCAAAACTCATTTGCATTATCTAGTCACAGGGAAGTCACTATGATGTGCAATTGAGCTTTGTGACTTGCCTGGTTTTTTGCATGGTTTTTTGCTTTTTTACAATGAAAGCTTCAAGGGCAGAATCAAAGCTGTTTGATAGCTTCTTGTGCTATATGACATGGGATAGATGTTTATGTAGCCAAGTACATGTAAACATGCATTTCTTGCATAAGCAAGGTATTGAGCTGCCTTACAATGTCACGTTCAGCTGCATCTTTGAAAGCATGCTTCCTTTCCTGGTGAGGACACAAGCTGTGGAAAGAATTCTCTCCCTGGCAGCAGAGAAAACCCCAGTAGAGCCACTCTCCTTTGTGCAGCTTGCTCTGTGCAAGATAAATTGAACATCCACTCAGGTTATTTATACAAGTTCTCCCAGAGGAGGAACAAGAGCTTTACAGGCTAAACCGCTGTGCAGCACTGTGCCGTGTTACAATCGAGTTCACTGTGGGACTGCTGGTGTTTACTTTTGGTGTGATGGAGGCATTCACAGGAGGAGGGAGCAACACAGCCATGTGCTGCCAACTGCTTGACGCCCTGCTGCTGGCCTGCCACGATGATTTGTGCAGCTGCTGGATGGGTCTGGTTTCAGGGGCCGTGAGCTGCAGTAGCAGGTGGGACTCCCAGCAGTGGGACCAGACATGGGACAAAGCAGAAAGATCTGTCTCTTTGCAGGGTGGCAAAGGGACTGACAAGGGAGCACTTTGTGAGCTTTGCTTTCCCAGAAAGGCAAATCCCTAGGATCCCTGCAAAACCACCTGCCACTTCCAGGGTAACAGGATCCTTTGTAAAAACACTGGACAACAAGTACGAAGTTGGAAGAACAACTGTGTTGCACTGCTCAACCTCTAAGGTAATTACTGCAGTAATTTTTCTGTGTATTAGAAGGTCTTTGTTCAGGTCTATGTACATAACATATCCTTTCCACTCATCAACTCTGACAATGCAGTTCTTGCCATGGTAGGGTTTAGTATCGCCTCCCACATTATTGTGGCATAAAAACAGGTAGGATGCTCTTTATATTTATTGCTATTCTGGGGATCCTTCTTGAGGGTTTGCTATCAGTGCTTGTACAATTTTAAGTAATTTGTAACTTAAAGTCACAATACCCACGCCGACAATAATAACTACAGTTCTGCTATTGAGCTCTGTGGAAGTTCACTCTGTATTACCCTTCTCCCCTGCCAGCATTTGATACATTTTGCCAGTAGGAAGCTATCAGATGTAATTTGCAAAGAACAGAGATTTCTGTGATATTCATTTTAAATAATGCTTATATACTAAAGTGTGTTCATGGGACAGAATGTCCTAGGGCTAAACCTTTGTGATTGGGGAATGGGACTGGAGGGGCGGCCTGCCTGGGACTGCTGGACCTGGCTTCTCACTTATGCCTTACTGTTCTACATGTCACCGAACATCTGTAAGACGGGGTAGTGTCTGTGGCTCTCAGACAAAAAGCCATGTGCCTCAGTTCTGCTGGAATCAATGGGACCCTGGCACACATTTCAGGGTTTGTCACCCCAGGCTTATACTTAAACATATGTTGGTACCAAGTTACCAAGTTTTTTGTTTGTTTGTTTGTTTGCTTGTTTTTAACTATATCTCATCATTCATTTCATGGTTGGGCTGTAGACCTTCAAGTATGGTATATTCCTTCCAACCTGCAGATTCTGACTGTTTCTTTTGGAAGAGGAAATGTTACTGGAAGGAAGTCTGTGCTCAGAAGGAGAAAGTTGGAAACAATTTTTTTAGACCATGTTCTCAAAGTGACCATAGTGACCATACTAGATCCCCTATCCCCCAAGCCATGGTAGCAGTAAACCATAGGACACTACTAAATGCCAGGTCTTCCTGGCCTCTTGTGTGCTGTATCTAATTTTCCCAGAGCCTCGGCTCTGATATGCTTGATCTCTGATATCAGATAGCTGGTCCATCTGCACATTTTCTCTAGAGACTAAACCATGATAAATAGATGTGTTTCAGGATTTTCTCAAAGAAAATAAATAGAATAGAAAATAAATAAATAGAAAAGAAAATAAAATACCCATCCTATAAGTATTTTAATTTTGCAACTATACCTGTTCCCAACATCACTTGCTTAGACCAAGATGAACAGCACAGTGATTTGTCTGTGTTGTGTGATCTGAACATTAATAGCATGAAAAATAGCATGTAAAAATTGTATCTATTCAGTATTCCTCAAAGCTCATTTCAAATCTTGTAGAAAGTCAATGGACTTTTCAGTGCCTTCAGGCAGGCTTTACGTTACTCCTTAAAAGTCCTTCAGTGGAGTATGAGGCTGCCTTTGCATGAGTCTTGTATTTCAGTCATGAGATGATGCATTTGGGATACCAAGATCTGGATCACATTCTTTCTGGCTAATCATGACACTATCCTGATTTCTGTCTTTCTTTGGAGTAAGTCCTTGTCTCTAGGAGTCCACAGACAGGTCTTAAATGTTTCTAGTATAGTCCTTGCAGAAGAATGTACAGCTAAGGTAGAGACGAATAGAAATGAAGCTCTGGAGAACCAGACCATTGTCTAGTCACCAAAAACTGAACGTTTTAGTTCCTCTCAGATTCTGGTTTTCATTTGGGGTCTGTTCTGAATATGAACTGAAAGAAAAGATGGTGAACTTGTACTGGAGAGAGATGCTGTGGATTAATGACAGCCAGCCAGCCAGCTCCTTAAACTGACTGTTGTACGAGTCATCATTACTCCTAAATGCTGTTAATCTCATGGCTACTACTGCATTGCTGGCTTTTGAGAGACCATATGGGATGGTGAGACTTGGTTCTCTGCTTTCATGACTTACAGAACTCTTTGCCCAGTCATGCTTGGGGAGAAGTTCTCTCTTGCTCTTCAATTTTCTAGTGTCACAAGTCACATCACTGTATTTAGGAGACAGGGTGTTGAGCACTGCAGGAAAGGACTAAGATGGAAGAATGTTTTGGGGAGCAAAATGGTTTTGTGAAACAGCCCAGCCAGTCTGATGACAATACTGCCATCAGCAGAAAAAAAAACGGCTCCCGGACCTCTGGCAAATTGGAAAGCCGGACTTAACCATGCTGCTTCTTACAAGTGACAGAGCCACAGGAGTGGATTTGTGTTGAGAACAAATCCCACCATAAAAGAACAACGATGAAAGGCCATAAGGGGGGAAAATAAATTCCAGAGTGGGTCGATGTGCTTACGCAAGACAATTTACACAATCACAGCATTGTACCAAGAAACAAAGATATGGCCTTAGGGAAGCTGCAGCCATTTTGTAAGTAATAGTTTTAAAAATGCTTGTGCTGATTGTACCAAGAAATGTCTGTAGGGGCAGGGGCCCCAGTGGGGAGCTGCAGGCAGCCCCGTGGGGAGCAGCCTGACCTGGCTCCCTGCAAAGACTGGCCCCTCGAGAACACAACTGGCTTTGAGCCGAGCTGCAGGCCCCAGCTGTGCTCTGCAGCCTAGCACTGGCCTTTGCCGGAACACTTTTGGGCTGAATGTGTTCTTAAAGACGCATGGGGACAGGAGGTTTCACAGCAAGAGCTTTCATCCTTGCTTTTTGTTATTGTCTATGTCTCCGGTGTGTTTGGAGCTCAGCGTGCTCAGCTGTGTTTTTAGAGCAAGTTCCTCCAGCATGGCTTCTTTGTTCCTGTTCTGCTTCAATCTGTTTGTATTTAGGCCTCCCCATCAGGGTGAGAAAACTCCAGAAGTGTCAGTAAAGCGTTGGGCTTGGTTTGTGTTTCAAGCTAGGAATCCAGTAAATGATTTTTAAAAAATAATAATTTTAAAAAAAGTATTGGTAATCAAGTGTCATGGGAAAAGCTGTTTTTGCAGCTAAGAGCATAAATTATTAATGATTAATTCAGGAATTTGGTAGCTGACTTTTTTTTTTCTTTTCTTTTTCTCTCTGAAAGCAATAGCTCGGCAGGGTCATCAAAGCAGTGTGCCTTACTGGATGAGCAGGTCTGAGAGAGATGCACCGAGTTTCCAAAACGCAGGTGAGCAGGATTTCAGGGCAAGGGAAACCCACTTAGATGAGGTGACTGACTGCAAGATCTGCTGTTGCTCAGAGTTGCTTTTCTGCAAATGTTAATATAGATTAAGATGCAAGAAAATGGAGTTCTATACAGTAACAAATCAAAACTGGGAAAATGATCCCAAGTGAGATCTAGGTGAGATTCAGGTTTATGTGGCAACCTGAAATTAATTGTTACTTCAGTGCTGCCAGCTGTAGCAATTGCCTTTGGGTGCCTGCACAGTTCTTTGACAGCTTTGCTCAGGAAATAGCTATAAGGCACCAATTAGCTTCTGCACCATCTAGAATGCAGAGCTCAATGCACAGCTCAGGAGGGAGAGCTCTGCACCCGTGGTGCTCCTGTCCCTGTCTGCTTCATTTTGTTCTCATTACCGGAGTAATGGTCTGAGGAAACATTTTTTCTCCAATGTGTTTTTTAAATAATGTGGTAGACAAGTATCCTTACGTGTGCCTCTGTGAGGTTATTCTGATCTGTTACTACTCTACCTTACAGAATACTCTCGGCTGTTATTGTAACCAGCAATTACACACAGTTGTTTCCTTTCAGTTTTTGTTTTTCACTTGAATGTGAATTTTGCAGGATCAAAGGCTTCATACTCAGATTTCTCTGTATGAAGGAAACGTTTCCATCTCATTCTGGCAGTTGCTGTGCCTTATGGCTACAAAAGCAGTTCTCTTTCAATTCTGAAAAACAATTATAAGAAAAGCAAACCACTAATTAGGCTATGGAATTGACTTCAGTATTGAATATGGATGCTTCATTACCAAGTCATTTAAAACAGGACAGCAAGTGAGGGGAAATTCTACATTAGTGACAGCAGGCACTAACCTAGGTGATCTAGCAGGCATTCTCTGACATGGTTTCCAGAAGTCTACTGCACAGCAGATTAGCAATAAACCCTGGAAGCTTTTTTACCAGCTAAGCCATTCATGTGGAACACAGTATGTTGAAACAGATTATGCAGGTTGTTTGAAAGTTATGCTTCTAATAGTTTACATCTGTAATTCTGTAATAGGAATTCCTTCAAGTTTGTGTATAAATAATGGAAAAAGTGAATTAAGAAACACTAACAAGTGTTTAACTTGCTTTTGAGAAATCTTTTCCAAAACTTGATGTTTACACGACAGTTAGCACTGTCCTAATGCCAGAAGATATTGAAAGGAACAGAGACGAACAGTGCTGTCATTTACACTCCATGAAAAGTCATTTGATAGCTCAGAAAGATTTCTCGGTTTCTCTGGCGACTTGTTTCCAGTGTAAGCTTGCCATCTCTATATGCTGCTCACGTACTTAGTCAAGCACAAAAGCAGTATTGGAGAAAAAAAAAAAAAAAAAAAGATGAACTGCAGGGCCAAATCCATTATGATGAAGCTTCATTGCACTTGGTGGAGTTAAGCAAGCAGAGAATTTTTTGTGGAGACTTAGGAACAATAAAAATGATGAAATATTAAAATGAAGCCTTAATAGAGCATTAGAGCTGAGAGGAGTAACAGTTGTTTATCTGGAAGTCATTTTCACTCCAAATATAAGGAAAATGGTAAATGGAAAGTCCTTTCCAAAGCCTTGGAAGTTGTGAATGCACAGTCTCTCATCTTCTCTGACTAGGAAGCTTATCTTTCACATAGGCTTCCAGAAATTTATCTCCCTATAAAGATATGCTGTTATCTCCTGGTTTTGATCAGATCACTTATGCAGATACATGTAATGGCTCAGTGTAAAAAGTGAGTCCTTGCCAAAACTGTCTGTGTTGTCAAAGTAAAATGGAACTTAACATCACATATTTAAAATATATATATATATATATATATCACTGATGAAGACAATGACATGAATAACCTACTAGAACAGATGCACGCAACATCACATAATAATAAATGTGTCCTTATTCCATGTGGAGTGATATCACAGATGTGTCTGAACACTCTTGATGATTTAGCGCCTTTTTCTGTGAGATAAAGCTGTGCCAGATCAAGGCAGAAAGTGATCCAGGCAGCTGAACTATTAAATGCTTTCACAAATGCCATAAGTAAATTATTTCATGCAAAGTTGTCAACAGTTTACGGGCTGGTTTGGTTCCATGACTAGCGGGGCGGAGGGATTTCACAAAATCTGTGCCTCTGAAAAAGGGAAACAGGGGACCCCAAAATAATTTAAAACAGTGGCAACAATCTGAGGAGAAACAAACTAATTTACTAAATATATTATCAGAATGCAAGATAATACGCTATAATACATATAATTAGAATTGAAACTAATAAATCAAATATAATGAGAGAATGTCCAAAAGGTGGAAAGGCCTCACCATAACACTGAGGTGAGATGTGCAGTCTGGTTGAGCAGCAGGGAGGAGAGCCTGATGAAGAAGAGCATATCAGGTGACCTTGCCAGGGGTTGTATCTCCTCTCTGACCACAAAGGCCCCCGGGGTAAGTAGCTCTACTTCTCTTCCAGACAGGTGCCCGGAACTGGAGTATTAACACCTTAACTCCCAGTGCACTACATGAGTTATGATGTGGAATACCGATAACCAAAAATCATAAAACCATGACAAAAGTGTTCTCTTCTTTACGATATTTCTTCTTCATTTCAAAGGGCAACAGGTGCTTCATGATCAAAGATCTCTAGTTAAAAAGATGCTTAGGATCTACAACAAACACTGGCAGTTTTTCTATTGTTTTTGTTTCCTCCAGTTTCATTGTGTATTTTATCAAGATTATCTCTGCATGTAGTATAACTTCTTTCCATGTAGTCTGAATGATTTGATTTTTTAAAGTAACAATTAAAGAATGTTTTGTTTCAGCCATCCAGGGCTAGTAATTAACTTGATAGTCTCCACTTTAACCTGGGCTACATTATTTGCCTTTGCTAACCCTACCTGATGAAGGGCAGAATGTGTGGCAGTTCAGAGGCTAGGTTCAAGTAAGCATTCTTTACCAAAAACTTTCTAAGCCAGCTGAAGTGAATCGGACATACCCGCGTAAAAGATTCCTTTAGCCTTTTAGTATCACCTGTACAGTGATTGTATGGAATAACCTGACAGTAACTTTTCCTGTACTACTCAGCACCTCTGATTCCTGTCCCTCTACAATTCATCTTAGCAAAGGTCTACAAACATGCAGCAAGATGAGACAAAGCCAAGACTTTTGTCTGAGCTCAGTAAAAGGTTAGCTGCAATCTGATTCAAATAGAAACTTTTGCGAACATAATATTTTATCTGATTCAGTGAAAACAGCTGTGTCTTGATGGCTAATCTCATTGCTGTAATTGAAAAGAGTAAACTGTGCTACTTCCACAGTTGAAATCTAGTGACCCATGACAACAGTACAAACTGTTGATTAGGTCTCTGGTCAAGATTGAGGCATATAACTTAAGGTGACATAATCTACTCTAGCTGGCTTCACATTCCTCCCTAAATTCTGATTGCTGATGACATCATGCACCACTCTGGTCACCTCTACAAGAGGTAATAACAACTGCACTTGTCTATAAGGCCTATACCAGTTAGGGATAGTTGAAAAAGAAATTACAGTATTATTACTGAAACTACAAGTCATCTGAAATCTCAGTTTTTACATCTTCCTTCAAATATATTTCTGCTGGAAATAGCAGTAAGTAAATCGTATAAGGATGACATCTGTAGAAAACTTGGTAGTACTGGAATTGAGATGTATCAAAATGGCACTAAGGGACACGTTTAGTGATAGGACATGGTGAGTCAGATTAACGGTTGGACTTGATGACCTTGAATGTCTTTTCCAATCTACATTCCATGCAGACTGTTTTCTCTGCCCGCCCCGATGGTAAACAGTCTATGCATTCCTCATCATGGGTTCATCCTCCTCTGCCTAGGTGGTTTACTTGTCTTGCTTCAGATTAAAATTTGCTGATACCACGCTATGCAACTTCTCCCTATCATATTCCTTTATATCCCTTTCCAGTTCAGCCCATCACAGGCCTGGCCATTTGGAATATAACTGTATACTGAAAATAACTGCTTTGGTGAGTCCATCTGAAGCCTGACACAGCAATCTGAGTTCTATGGTAACTGCCTCCCTAGACGTACAATCATACAGAAACTACACAGTGCTATTTCAAGCATGTCATAGGGACAAGGAAGGATAAAATGTAGTCCTCCCCTTGATCTATTGAGTTTGTCATGGTGTGCACCTTTCTTCTATTAACAAGTATTTAATAGTCTGAGACTCTAAGACAAGCGTGGCTTTCTGCTCACTGCAATTTGCAAATTTTATTGTAAGCTATTAAAAAAAAAAAAAAAAAAAAAAAGACTTGCAGGCTTGGGTGGTGTCTTTTTCTTGTTCCCTCAATTTCCCCAAAATGGTACTAAAAATAAGACTTTGTTTCACCCTTCCCTTACTCTGGATTGTTGGATCTGAACAGGATCTAGCTGTGCACCTTTATTTGATCAATACAGGAAGAGATAGTACCAGCACAGGAGCCTATATTTATCATCTGAGAAACAGCTGTAGTTAAAGCAAGAATTAATTGTGAACTACAGGAAATTTCAGTGGTCTGGAGTATGGTTATCACCTGTCTCCAGAATGTAATCTGAGACCATGTATGTTAGGTCCTAATATCCATGCGTATGTGTTTGGGTGAGAATGATTAGGTGAGGACAATGATCTGTGCTACCCTGAAGAAAGACAGAAAGGCTGATTCCCTTCTAATCCCAACTCCAGAAAAAAAAACCCCTCAAAACTAAATACTAAATCTCCCAAACTTAAAATTTTGTGGGAGGTTTTTATGTGTTTTGTTGTTGTTGTTGTTATGATTTGTTTTTTATGATTGCTCTCAAGAATTGTTAGGCAAGATGAGAGAGAAATCAGGCAGGCATGCTGGTACAAGCACCACTGCATTCAGAGTAACGCTGCAAATAGCCACAAGCAGGTTAGTTAAGAAGTCTGTCAACAGTGTCATTAAAAACCTGGGGAGAGAAAGTGTGGTCATACTGTTTTGGGGTGGTTTTTTTTTGCTTGCTGACCATATTGAAGATCTTCTCCTTTGTCAAATGAAGTGAGACTTCCTGTTCATCTGTGTAGAAGCAAAGATTCTTGGCAAGAGGGTCAGAGACCCTTCCCTATTAATCTTTGTGGAAAGTAAAAGTTCCTAAGGAGAAAGGTCTGATATTAATGTTTTTGTTCATTATTTGCAAGAAACTGGCTATCATACTAGATTTTGCAGAATTGTTTGGAAAGACAGAGTCCCTACCCAAATTCATTTACTCTGTAAATGTTAACATGGAGGATGGGAAAACTGTGCAGAATTACTTTTGTTTTGCAGATCCATGGAGTACATGGTATCACCTCTTACAGTCTCCTGAGAAAAAGAAGATGGTATTATGCTTTTTTCAGTATTGACTTCATGGACAGCACATTTTTCTCCCTAATTACAGTTTATCTCTTACAAGATTGAAATTTCATTGTGCACTTTCCCTTTCTTCCTGTAAGTTTGATGAAGAAAGTTTAAACTAAATGTGTGGCTGTGCATTTACAGCAGTAAAGGAAGGAGGCATGAGTTAAAAAAACATGAGGACCTGCAAATAACATCTGAACATAGATATAGTATGAGAAAGAACATGAATCTTCCAGGCTCTAGCTGAAGATCAAATGAATCGAGAGAAGTTGCGTTTCCCATTAGTGTTTTCATACAGCTCTGCCTCCAGGCTTCAGGCAGGACCAGAAAGAAACAAAAGTGCCAAAATATCATGAGAAAGGCTGCTCTTGCAAAATTTCTGGCCTGACCAGTATAGGAAAATCTCATGAAAGACTGTTCTCGTCTGCTTTCCAGCCCTGCTTGGCATGCCCACTTGGAAGTTTTGAACCATATTTGAATTATCTGGTTTCCCATGTGAATAGTGTTCTGTAAAACTGTGGTATGACAGTCATACAGACTTGACACACCAGACCTTTGCAGACCAGCAGTGATTTAAGCACTTTTCAGCCCATCTCTGGAAATTAGCATTTATTAGCAAGCAGAGTTCTAGAGCCTGTTGAAGAAGGAGCTGTACAAACCAATAGGAAAACACAACGGCCAACAGAATTTAGACCCCAATAGTTAAGACAGGATTTTGTAACAGGTCCTCATCTGTAGGATAGATATTATCACTAACACAAAAGCATACAACTAATCAGTGTTCAACCCAGATTTTTTAAACGTGAGTCCAGAGCGTAAATCACAAGACAATCTTCTCACATTCAACAGAATGTGTTGCACAGTGCAAGATGTCTTCATGCAAACCAAAATATCTGAAAAGAATATTGTGTAGAAAACTGCCTGGGATTCAGTCTGTCACCTTAGTCAGTTCACATTTAGCCTAATTCACTCCAAGCACGACAGCCTACATGTTCTGCTGTGCCTGCAGCAGACAGTAAGCAGAACCAATTTCAAAATCATTATGAACAGTGACTTTGCTTATTAAAAGAGAAAAATCTAGCTCCTGGGTTCTGCAACTTGTAGAGTTAATGATAACGTAAAGAAGAAAAATACATGTTTTTGAGAATTCATGACTGTAAAGTTGAACCCTAGGACTGCCACATGAAAAGAGAATGTTGGAAGAGTTTGCTGGCTCAGCCACCCTCCATGGAAGACAGATTCTCCAGGAATTTCTCCATGACTTCAGTATCAGTCACTGAAAGCCGTGTTTTTTTTCCTCACTGTAGAGCCCATTATTTTAGGTTCTGTAATCTAACTGGAGTAGTAATATGATTCCCATTGAACAAATCTCTTCCTCAACACAACAAGAAAGATATTTGCCTTTGAAGAATCACAGACATAGTCCAGTCACTCTTTATATGGTAGATACAACACAAAACCCATAGGTTTTATCCAACATGTATTTTACAGTTGGGACATGTTGCCAGTAGTAATGTACTGGACTGCAGTTCCAAGGACACACATATTTACCAAGGAAGACTTAGCTATGATTTTGAAAGGCATGAATTCCCTGGGGACAATGTGTGGGGTACTGCAGTGCCTTAGGGCAAACTGGGAGAGCCAAGGAATATACTTCTGTCTGTGCTGATGAGATGCTCCATGCAAAGTCCATTAGTCAGAACAAATACGGCTCTGTTTTGCATGATGCGAATGGATTGTAAGGGCACATTACTGCCTCCTTGTAAAAAAGGATGTTCTTTGTGACCAAAATTCCTCAGCATGCTGCACACTGCAGCTAAACTGGGGAGGTCCACACACAATATCTCTGTTGTATTTCTGTGGCAAATATGTGGCAGTGTAAAAGACAATAACAGATGAAACAATCTGAATTGCTGAATAGTAAATGGGATTATCTTTTTTTTAACTCATAATTTTTTCTTAATTGACTGAACAGAATTGAACTGCCTATGCTCCAATATGTAAGGCAGTTTCCAAGACCAGCTTCTGGACTAGAAGCATTTAAAAGTCATCCACAGCAGCCTGAAGTTGCTGTGACACAGTCTGCAAAGCACTGCCAGTAAATCTTGAATGCGGGGTATATGAGACCAGAGTCTGCTATAGGAAACTTGAGCTGTTTAGAGAGGTTTTGAACTTTTATTTGCCTTATTACTTTTGTATAAAATAGCTGTCTCCTACTGTTGACATTTCCAGGCCCTGTGGGATGAGTGGCCCTTGTTACTGTGTAGCAGAACGGGGCCTAACAGAGAGAATCCAGGACAAGTGGCAGTGGTATAAATCAATAATAGTCTTGTTCTTGCTCCACTCCCAGATTAAAGAGGACATTGGCTGCAACTTGTTAAAAAAATGATGTGTGATCTTGTGATCTTAGCTTTTGTTACCTGACTGGTGTGCTCCTCAGGGCACCACTACGTTCTCCCTTTCATCTGGTTCCCATGAACTGTGATTTTCCTCCCAAGAAAAAGAGACAAGTAAGATCTGTCTTTGATGGCAAAACAGCAAATGGTTGTCTTCCAGAATCTCTGCTTGCTGTTTGTTAACCAGTCCCAAGTGCTTTTAGTACATATTCTCTGAACTAGCAGGATTTTGGTTGAAGAATATTTTCCACAGACCCGTCACACTATTATCCACCCACTGCATTGGTTTTTTTTCCAGAAATACACTGCCAACTGAAACTGCATGATCAGTACCAGAACAAATTGCTATTTGAACACTCACTGCCACCCAAAGGGCACAATTCTTTAACAGGCAGGACTGCCACTTGTTCTGATGTTGCTGCATTTCAAGCCCGGGTGGGGAGCTCCAGGCCAACCTCTTATCAGGATGGGGCAGCACGCAGCTCCAATTTGAACTTATATTGTGCCATGTCACAGCCAGTCATACTATGAAAGAGAGACAGGCATCTGTAGAAATAATATACATCACTGAGTTTGGTTGGCTGAGATCAATTGCACCACAAGAATTCCTCAGGCAAACTTTGGGTACATAGGGAGATACTGTATCTTACAGATATCTTTTGAAATACACAGCTTTTTAGTTTCAAAGCACTCTCTAGAAGATATACAGTTTGTTACAGGCAAGGCTTTCTTCATCTTCCTGCACCGGTACAAGGAAACGCAACCAGTCTGAAAGCAACTCCTTGTTTGCACTAGTTGTTGTGAGAGACTGTACCACTGGGCAGACCCTACCCCATTTTGTGCATAGGACATCTTTAAAAGGATTGGTGGGGATAATTTAGATTTCATTCTTGGGTGTTGGCAACTATCTTCATTGAATTTTTAACTTCTTTTGTCTGTCAAAGAAATATAAGAAAACCTGAGGTGTAAGGCCCAGGAAGGATGGTTGGAGGTTGAAATCTGACATCATACAGCTACTGAAGATTTTGACTACTTCAACCCTTATAGATCTCGATCCTATCAGTTAAAATTGTGTAAGATTTATGGAAATGTATCCTAAAGATGCAGTTCTATTTTCCTGGGGCACTTACTTCAAAGGAAGAGAATGCTTTTGTTTTTCTCCCAGTAACAAGAGCATGTAATATGTAATTCAAGGCAGGTAATCACAGTATGATCTTTTAATTTTATTTTCTTATGATAACATAAACATAGTATTAACTAAACAGAAATTATGGTTGAATTTGATCTTTGTATTTGCTAAATGCCCAGAACTTCTACCTAAAGCACAAAACAAAACAAAAAAGTAAAAGTAGAATAATATTTCTAATGCATATCTAATGCTTTTGGTGGTACCAATATTAACATTCATGTCTACAGATCTCCAGTTCCTTGTTTTGCATAGCGGAGTTAGGGGGACATGTGAGGACAAATCTGAGAATAGGGCATGCAGGGAGAGCATTTCAGCCCCTTCCTCATTTGTGTTCTTATAGGAACATAAAGTGAGGTGAGAGGAAGACGATTATTGTAACCAACTATTTGCATGGTGTATCTGGCAAATGCTATCGTAGTATGGTAAAATCCAAGAGACCCAGCTTTTGGTGAGAATTTTAAACAAATGAGAATACTGCTGCTTTGTAACAAACGTCCTATTTGTTCATTTGACTTCAACCAGCATCCTCTGCATGGCACTGCCACATCTGTTGTGCAACAACTAAGATGCAGTGCAGAAAAACAGTGTATCACGTGCTTTGTCAAACGTTAACATACCCCACTCACTTTCCAAAAAGATGAAAGGAACTGTACAGCTCCTGTTGAGCCACAGCCTGAAACACTGATTGAGCACCTGGGGAAAGGACCAGGCCAGCCCTGGGAGCACAGGTGAAGGTAATTCAGCTGTGTGACTGTAAGAGGTGGAGCCTGACTGCACCTCTCCTAGCCCTCATTTAAGGGCTGACTGCCAGTGGGGAAGGGTCTCTAGTTGGTGATCACTCCTTTGTGGAGTTTTTTCCTGCTTGCCTGTAGATCTTCAGAGAAGGGTAATTATTTTTCTTTTTTCTTTGTAATGCCTTTCCATGGTGCTAGTGCCTTTCTCATTATGTTTCCTGTAACACCCTTCCACCATGTTGATTTTTTTTGATTGTTACAGGAACTCACAAGATTCATGGGCAGAGGCACATTGATGCCTTTTTTTTTTTTTTTTTTTTTTGTTGTTGTTGTTGTTGTTGAAATAGGTGGAAAGGATGTGTTCTTGTAATAAACCTAAAAGGTGGGTGGGAGAATGTACCTTAGCACTGGCTAGCTCCTCTAGACAGTCGTTATTCATATGTGAGCTTCAATCCTGAGACTGGTATCTTTAGTGACACCCGAAAGAAAAATAACCCATAGCCACAGATTGTTTTCTGTTGAAAATATTCCCTTGCTGTTGATGACTGTGGCACTGAAAAAATGTCCTCTAAAAAGGAAAAATGATGAGAAATGATGTCGTGGTAAAACACGTGTAAACTCCTGGACAACGTTTTCCCTTGGACTAAAGCAAAGCTGTGAGGCTGACTTGATCAAGAAATTCCAAAAGCAGTGAAAGCCAGTTAGATAACCTTTCTTCAAAATACTTTTTTTTTTTTTTTAATGTTCCAAAAGCAATGTGAGTTTATTTTTCATTGTTTTCACTCATTTGATAACACTAAAGTTCTACTCTGAGTCTTTTTGCTTTTTTCTTATTTCTGCTGTTCTTATCAGTGCTTAACAATCTCATTATTTTCTGCCAAGTAGAGATTTGAAGTGCTTTCTTTCACCTAGAACTTCTTTATGCTGAGGTTGCTAATGTTTTTCTCTTTTTTTTTGGTCTATATAGTAAAACCTTTATGACATAAAGTTAATTGCTTGTGATTGTATATTACTGTGCAACAAGGAAATTTATCAGAATTTTAACTGTGCTGATACAGTTTGTTGCTTTATTTTACAAGTATGGGACTAAGTTATGCATTCAGAAATTAGGATTGGTTTTATCTTATGAAAAATACTAGGACTGCATTGAGAATTCCTCATAATGATGACTAGTAACAGGAAATTTTTAGAACCTAATATTTGTCAGCTTGAATCATCCTGTCTCCCAAATTCATGATTCCCTGAATCAATCCCATGCTTGAACTAGCTATAAAGAGATGCTTTCCATGCCATCAGAAACAGCTCTGGTATGAGCTGAATTTGTGTGTAAAGATCCACTGTTTACAAAATGTGGATGGTGAAACAACAGCACTCTTGTCTCAGTTTGATAGTACTGTGTGAAGCAGTAGCTAAAACGAAAACAAAGACTAAAGAAAGACGAATATGTGTGCAGGGGTGGGGTTTTCAATATACACGATAATAACGAAGAGGTCAGGTAACTGATGTCATCACCTGAACCATGGGGTCTGTTGCACACGGCTATATTCTACCATGGCTGAGTGTGAAATTAGAGAGAAGCAAAACATTCTTTAGTTTAGATCTTGGAACAACTCTGTTAGTGTTGGAGAAACAAGCAAGTTATCTGCTTCCAAGGACCTAAGTGATCAGTGAAATGCTGGAAGTAGACAGCACAGCAATCACAGGACAGCTCTGTAGCACTGCTTGTGCATCCAAGCTCAGTGCTCACTTCTGGTGCTAAGTGGCTGAGATGCAGGTAGTCCAAATGGTATCTTTGGTCATGCTTCAGAAAGCAGCTGACAGCTTTCTAGTGAGGAAGAATCTCTTAGAATGAGAAGTACTTGATGTATATGGAAATGTGAAGAGAAGTGCAATGCATGGTCTTTAGAATTGTGCCATTTCTGACTCAAGGTTAACGTATCCATTGTACAGTTTGAATTCTTTCCATCACATGAACATGACAGCTAACTAAATTTGGAATGCTGTGCTAGACAGAATTCATAGATAGTAATATTGCCCAGCTTCTATTGTTTGTTAGGCAAACAGATCATCCCATCATACAAACAGATGCATCCCCACAAACTTGAGCAGAAACAAGCTCATTTGTCCGGGAGTGCTGATGCTGTTAAGCATGCCTGTCTTCAGCTTTAAGGCCCAACACAGAAAATAGTGCTGAAAATTTAGGAGTGGTTGTAAGGCAAAAAGCAACAGGGGCAGAAGAGAGGGCGTAAAGTTTTTTCCAAATCCTAGTCCTGTCACTGTTTGAGAAGGAGAAATAATTGCAAAGTGTCAGCAATGAAAAAAACTGCAGGGCAAAGCACAGTTTATCTGAAGAAACTGACAAAAAGACTTATGTCAGTGCAGGTATTATGACTTACAATGGAATTTTGGTTTCAGTTTTTCATATTTTCTCTTCCATTCAAATGGGATATAGAGAGAGGAATTTGAAGTCACAACTGTACTTGTGTGATTACTTCACTCTACATCACTATTTCTTTGTTTTAACCCAGTGTATTCAGATCTTCATTGTCCCCAGCATATGAAATGCAGTGATGGTCTCATGAGAAATTTCTGTTTCAATTACTCAGTAAAATTCTGTCAACTTATTTGTTTCATCTGAGGGTTCTTTTTGCGGAGAATACTTAGTATTTGGGAGAATAAACAGTTTTCTACCTGATCACACGTATCATTCTAATGTTTCGTTTTTTCTCTTACAGGACATGTATTTGTATTAAAGTAGCTCTAAAGAGCTACTTCCAGAACTAGGAATTGCACACTGCTAGGCATGCCATCCTGAGTCTCTTTGAAAAGGTTCAGCTATGTGTGAAGGAACACTGGTTCTGTAGTCTGTGGGATGTTTATCTGATTAGTCCACATAGTTTGCCCCAACAGGAAAGTCAGGGAGGGATTAAAAGGAAAATCAGCTCCTAGGAGCTTTGTCTTGCTAAGATATACAGTATGTTTGTACTTAGTGTCCACATTTGGTTATTTATCTTAGCTAGAAGTGTCATTAGAAGGAATCGGGTTTCTGAAAATCAGTATGGAGTACATCGGTTTTATAAAGAGACAGTAAAAATCTACTGCTGGATATTCAGCTGCTGGCTGACAGTATGGAGTCAGAATGAAAAGCAGTGTAGGCTTTTTCAAGATCTTCAAATTGTTTTTCTGGATCTACAAAGTTAACTCTTGTGGCTCAATGTACTTTGGTCACATTCCTCACTGCAATGTAGCAAAAGGCCAAAGTGTGCTAAAAATGTCTGGAGATGAAACAACTATGTCTTGGTTTGCAAAAAGTGATAGGCAGGTAAACATTTTTAATAGGGAGTGGCTTGCAGTGAATGAAATGACAGCCATTGGAGAGATTAAAAAGGAAAAATATAGGAAAATATTTTTAACTTAGAAAACTAGATAAGGCTTGTGTCTTGGATAACTGTATACAAGAAGTACCAAAGGTGTGTTTTCTACTTGTGTTGTCAGCTTCAATGTACTAAATATCTGTTTGTCAGACTTAATTTTCCTGTATAAATGAAAGGTGTCTTGGAAAGGAGACTGGGTCAAAATCTTGATACTCCAGAAAAGGAGCAAAGACTTTAACTGTAGCAGCTGAATAGGGAGAGGAATTGATTGTGAAAGAATCTCAAGAATGGATGTGAGATAAAGAGAAGGTAAGACATGATGCAGAGTGAGTGGTCAGCCAGGTCAGACCCTAAGTGCATCCACCAATAACTCTGGAAGCTGGAGGAAGACAACAGCCTGTTTCTGAGGGTTTACCATCCAAAGTTGCTTGTCTGTCTCCAGCTCCTACTGAAATGAGTAGGGCTTTTTCATAGCTATAGATGGGAGTCAGAATGAGGCCCTATCTAACAAAACTTAGGATGGTGCTGTATACTGACCACTGATTGCTTTCAAACAGCAGGCAGTCTTCAGTCAACAGCTGTCTTTTCACACATCCCTGGCTCTTATCTCTACTAGTTTCTGCTTTTGGCCCTTATCAGCCATCCTACATACTAGGGGCCTGTAGGAGGGAAGACTATGAGGTAGAAAGAAAAGGCACAATAAGAAGTGTTTATGAAAAGTGATGCTTTCATAAGATAGTGCTCTTCCCCCTCAGAAAGGTGGGCAAAGCCCAAGGAATTGTAGCAAGGTGTTTGCATCTTTCATGGAAGAGTCATACAGCCTATTCCTAGCAAGAGCAGTGACAATTCCAGCTCTACTATCCATCCCTGCCCTGTTTCCTATGCACAACAGTCCTGTCGAATCTCTGCATACAGCCACCAGATGAACTGACAAAACAACACAGGCTTTAAGGCAAGCTCTGCAGGCTGCACCCAGCTCTAACCATCCATCATCACAAAAAATCACCAGTGTGAACCAGTGTCCAGATAAGCCTGCTCATGAAGAACTAACAGCTTGATAACCTGGGCTGACAGCATAACAGTGATCTGGTACTAAAGTGCTGTAGATGCAGAGCAGCTCCCTTTGTGGGAGGCAAAAACATCCAATAGCTCTGCTCACTCTGGCAGGTATCTCCTGGAGCCTGTGCTAATGCTGAACTTCTGCTTCTGATGAATATGTCCAGCAGTAATTCTGTCTCCTGATGGGCAGATTTATCTCCATCATAACTGGTATAATCATGACCTTTGCCACTGTCCTCCATGGAAAACATTCAGAAATGTGAAGCTGTCACGTTGGAAAACCACAAGTCTACAGAACTCTCTATTAGGTCATCTCACCTCGCATGGTTACGGAACTTGTGGATCAGAACTAGGTTAGACTGGTGGCCTGGAGCAGAGGCAGATGTCTGTGCCTGCAGGCAGCACAGTCATGTCCTGGGAGAAGTGCAGCTGTGGGAGAGGGCCACTTCTGTTGGACACTCTGCTTTCTGGCACGGTGGGAACAGAGCAGCACTCACTAGTAGGTGGAAAAAAAAGCTTTCCTGAGGCATTGTTTCTCATGCTCCCTGGAGCCAAGCTTACCAGAATGCTTCCATTCTGAGTGCAAGGTATATTGTATATCTGATCTCATGTTAGAGAAGGCAGTTACTAAATAGAGATGCTACACGTTATGAACAAGACTCGCCCTGGAAAGAGACTAATAGCACAAACCACAGGCATATACCTTGAGAAGCTCAGATGCAAAATTAAAGGAAACTGGTGTAGAAGTGACTAAAGAGACTGAGAGGAAGATTTCCTTCATGGAGAGTCTGTAAATCTTTCACCTATAGGTCTGGGAAGTACCTGTGAAGGAGTGAACTCTGATGCAGCAGTAGATCTACCTACAGAAGCTTATCTCGACCTTGCTAACCAATAATAGCATAGTTGTTGAAGCACAAAGGCAAAAGTAACAAGAAAGCAACTTGTGGTTTGTTTTAAATTAAATGCAGTTGAAATAAGGAAAGCCACACAACCTGTGCCTATGAAAACACCCCTCCAAGTCAAAGCACACTACAAAGCACCCTTATGTTACTAGAAATACAGCAGTCTCTGCTTTCATGTCAATTATTCACTCGTCAGAAAATAACTGGGAACATTCCTTTAGATTAGTCACATAAAAATCTCAGGTAATATTGATTTTTTTATTAAGCTGTTCCCTTAAAAATGAAAAAAAAAGTTTTCCATTTGGCTGCTTAGCCCAATGCTCTTTGTGCACAAAATGTCTGTCCTTTCTCAAGCCGAAGGTGTAACAAATTTCAATGGTTCCAGAAATGTAAAATAGTAAAGAAAAAAAAAAATGCAGGGCTACAGTTGTAGAAGAGTAACATGATCTTCCAAAGTACCAAAAACTAATGCTAGAAATTCACCTTATGGCATACTGAATTTCTGTAAGTGGAACTTGGACACTGTGCTTCTGCCAGGGACTGGGATTACTGCTGAAAGAAGGTAGCCCAGAGCTATGGTGTTGGGAAGGGAGCTGGCAAAGGGAACTGAAGAAAAAAGAAATTCCATGAGGATTTCTTAGTCTAGGGAAGGACTGGACTGCTTGGTCCAAAGGGGTTAGGGATAAGGAGAAAGCCTAAAGCTACTGTTGGATTTGTGCTGGAAGGAGCTGCCAAAGAGACTGAGGGCTGTGGAAAGAATTGTCCCCTGCGGAATTCTTGATCTTGGAAAGGGCTTGGGCATCATGTGTTCAGCTGAGCCCAGGACTAGGATTAGGCTGAGAGGAAGCTCAGAGTTACAGCTGTGAGATGTGGCAGATAGTCTTCCAAAATAAATAAGGGGTCAATGTTATGATTCTCCTTCCAGCTTTATCGAGTCTCTTGATGGAATGGGACCCTGAAACAGTACAGTGAAAGAATAAAACAATATAATAATTTGCTTCCCATTGCTTTCTCATTTCTGACTCAAGAGCTGCACTTTGTCATACTCAGTGTAATTTTTCAGTAGCAGAACTGAATTTGGGGCATACTAGACCTCCTTACTGCTCTGAGTAACTAGTAACCACTCAGTTTCTCAATTTCTTCTTACTTTTCCAACAAAAATCTTGATTTGCTGTCAATTTTACCTCCAAACTATTCCCTTCCCCCTGCTGCCCTCTGGTCTCTGCAAACATGCTGAAATCTAAAGTTTCAGCCATTCTAGGAATCTCTCCTGATTCTTTTTTTCCCCAATCCCTGAGAAACCTGATCTGCCAGATGGGTGGGAGAGCTTATTGTTTTTTTGTCTGACATCTGGATTTCATTAGCAGACTCATGCGTGCTGAATCAGGAATGGGAGCTCAGAAGAAAGCAGATGAGAGTTAGAATTGTATTAATGCTTAAAAAAAAAAAAAAAAAAAAAAAAAAAAGCCCAGTTCCTTCCTTAAGTTTGCAAACAAACACAAAATGTGAGTGACATGAGCTCAGTGTAAGCAATACAACCCTTATTAGCTGTACCTGTTTACGTTAATGCTGGATGTAAAAACAATCCCTTTCGACAGTTGCATGTTAGCAGCACTACTTTTCAGGTTTATGAGTTTGTGACCGTCTCCTGTATTCTGTTTAAATAGACTCACTGTAGTACACGAGAAAAATAGTTTGCCGCAAACAAACCAGGTAAGATTTGCTGCAATAGGGACTGCTGAAAATGACAGCAGCAGGAGGGAGGATTTATTTATTTAAATTTTAACAGGCACCAGCAAAGTGTTAGAAGTGTCCCAAAGGTCAGGGTGTTATTAATTGCTATAGCTCTCATTACTGAATAACAGAAGTAATAATATACACAGACACTGTCTGTGAGTCCGGTATGTGGTGCTGTGCTAACAGTGCTGAATGGTTGTTAGATCTATTTTGCTAAGGTTGATGATTTGAAAGTACATAGTATCTCTTCAGTGCATCCTATCTTTTCTCTCCTTCTTCAAGGCACAGGGAACCCCAATTCTCAGGTTGAACGCCCTGCCTATGGGCAGAAAATGGAGATGAGGGGATTCAGGTAGTATTTGTGACTGCATTGCAGAGGGAAAGAGGGAGAGAAATTTTCATCATGTTGTAGAAGTTCAAAGAAGCCCAGTGTAAGGAACAAAACAAAATTATAACATGAGGGCAAGCTTAAAAGGCAGAATTACTCCTTTGTATGTTGTTAACACAAGTGTCTGCTCCCCTTTAGGACCTCAACTGGTTCAGCTGCTCCCTTCAGGTAGAACTGCCTACATGACATCACACAGGATACAGCTGCATAATGTTCTCATATTAGCAGAAAGCAGATAGAAGCATTTGGTCACTAACACCAAAAAGACCAGCATGTTCTGAAATCAGAGCACAGTTACTCTCATTTCAACGCACTCCAGCCTCCTTCAGAAGATACAGATATCTCCTGTTCTGAGAAAGTGATCTGCCTGTGACAGGTGACATGCAGGTGGATGCATGCTTGTCTGTCACAGTCATGTAACAATATCAGGCTAGGACTAAGGCTGTAGTTTTATGCGATGAGCCACCGTTTTCAAGGAAGCCTGAAAAATGATGGTCATGATTCTCTATTTTCCCTTGCTTCCTGTAAACATTTTTGACTTTCTGGAAAATAACATTTTTTCCCCACCATTTCTTTGAAATGAGTCTTTTACCTCCACTTTGTTTTTCCTTCTCTAATTTTCTCAGCTGTGTAACCTGGAGTTTAGGAGTAAGAATAACATTCTCTCTGCTCTCATGAGCTCATGTAAGACCCACTGGGGCTGTGTGCGGGGACCGTGTGCTTGGGCTTCCTGGTAGCTGCAGGTGGTGTGGGCATGCTCACCCAGGTGGAGGTATTGATTTCCCTGGACTGTTGCAGAGATTTATCTACAGCTGTGCACCTGAAACATGGGTTCAAGTTAGAATGGATTTGGAACCAGTGTTTTGTAAGTGAAAACCTTGAGCCTGGGAAATTATTCTAAATTCACGGCCAGAATTGCAGCCTGAGACTACATCGAAGTCTGGATGGAAACGTGCTCCTTCTATGCAGAATGAAAAAAGAATGTTTTTATGACTCAGTAACACATATCTCTAGAGGCTCTGTTCTAACTCCATGCAAATTTCCCTGCAGCCAGAGAATGAGGTAGAGATAGAAACAGAGTAGTGAGTATCCTATGGAAAATCAGTCTCAGACCTGAGGATGAACTAGAAATCAAGATTATGTCACTTCCAGTATGTCTGCTGTTGCTTCTAAAATACCCAAATGTTTCAACTTAAGTGTCTGTCCGTGGGCTTTATTGCCTTATTAATAATTTGGCACCGACTGGGCCCTGACATGAAAGGCTTATTCTAATTACAAAGAACTTTCTAGCCTTTCAGCCCTGCAAGGGAAATTTCTAAGAAAAAGGTTCCTTTTTTTAAGGAAAAAAACCAGGCTTTTGCAGACTTTAGAAATGTCTCCTTAAAGAACATCTCTCTCTTAGTAATGACTAAGTAATGACTTTGGACAGGTATACTCTAGGCTGGGTAAGGATCTGACTGGAGGGCCGGGCCCAAAGAGTGGTGGTGAATGGAACTAAATCCAGCTGGTGACCAGTCACAAGTGGTGTTTCCCAGGGGTCGGTGCTGGGGCCTGTCCTCTTCAGTATCTTTATTGATGACCTGGATGAGGGCATTGAGTGCTCCCTCAGTAAGTTCGCAGATGACACCAAGTTAGCAGGAAGTGTGGATCTGCCTGGGGGTAGCGAGGCCCTACAGAGGGATCTGGACAGGCTGGATTGCTGGGCTGAAGCTGGCGGGATGAGGTTCAACAGATGCCAGGTCCTGCACTTTGGCCTCAACAACCCCAGGCAATGCTACAGGCCTGGGGCAGAGCGGCTGGAAGACTGTGTAGAGGAAATGGACCTGGGGGTACTGATTGATGCTGGGCTGAACATGAGCCAGCAGTGTGTCCACGTGGCCAAGAAGGCCAATGGCATCCTGGCTTGCATCAGAAAGTGTTGTCAGCAGGAATAGGGCAGTGATTGTCCTCCTGTACTCAGCTCTGGTGAGGCCACACCTCGAGTACCGTGTCCACTTTTGGGCCCCTCACTGCAAGAAAGACATTGAGGCCCTGGAGTGGGTTCAAAGAAGGGCAACAAAGCTGGTGAGGGGTCTGGAGCACAGGCTTATGAGGAGCAGCTGAAGGAGCTGAGATTGTTCAGTCTGGAAAGGAGGAGGCTCAGGGGAGACTTTATTGCTCTCTATAACTGCCTGAAGGGAGGTTGTAGTGAGCTGTGGGTCAGCCTCTTCTCTTGTGTAACTGGTGACAGGACTAGAAGGAATGGCTTCAAGCTGTGCCAGGGGAGATTCAGGCTGGATGTTAGGAAATACTGCTTCTCTGAAAGAGTGGTCAGGCACTGGAATGGGCTGCCTAGGGAGGTGGAAGAATCACCAACCTGGAGGTGTTCAAGGAATGTTTGGACATTGGGCTGAGGGACGTGGTATAGTGAGAACTATTCAACCAATACATGGATGATTGGACTGGGTGATCCTGTGGGTTTTTTCATACCTTGATGATTCTAAGATTCTAAGACTAGCAATTTTGGGTATGAAATATAAGACACTAAGGAACCAAGTTTACAGTAAGCTTATCATTAAATTTGTCTATTACTTTATTACAAGGTGTATTTTCCTAATAAAAAATAAATGTGAATATTTAAGATATTTAGTATTTGTTCTGGTGAGCCGTAAAGTGGTGCAGGGAAGTAGACTAGGAGTTACAGCAGGACTTGTGCCCAAGGTCTGCTCTCAGTTCTGTCAGTTTGGCATTTGGGAAAGATATTAGGTTTCTGAGACTCACCTTACACATCTGTACAACATAAATACATTGAATTTCTGAAGGTAAACTCAAGTCAGAGCTAACAGTTCCAGAGTATAAACAGAAAACATTCTTATGCAAGTAACAGCTTAATGGTACTAATTTTAGGGAACCAACAAGTTTTTTTTATACTATTAAAGCACTACGAATGGCCCTTATGGGTGAAAAAGTAAATTAAAAATAAATACAGTTTCTGCTCTCATTTGAATTTGCAAGCAAATCAGCATGATAGTCTGACAGGTCTCCAAAGTCCTCAGGTTTAGAGTTTCAGCAAATGTACAAACACTGACTGTCTTTTCACAGGTTTGCACAGAGGAACATTGCTTTAAAAATGAACCTACAATCATTTTTTATGCTATCTGCTCGAAATGCCATTAATATAAGGCTAAAACGTGTGACTTACTGTGCAAGCAACAAATGGTACCTGTATCAAAATGTGCTCTTCTGCGAGGGCACAGAAACTGGAGAGCTACTCTAGTATAGACATAGCTTCTTTACAAACTAAATGCAAAGCAAGCCCTTGTACCCTAGAGTCACTGACAAGATGAAATGCTTTGATCTCCAGCACATGCAATGATTTCTCAAGTCTTCCTCTGTACCCCTAGGATTGCTGACTGTAAGTAAACTCAGACCATCACCCAGGCAGACTGTTTAATCAGGTGCATCCTGAGCTTGCTGTAGGTGAAGCTGGCATCCATGAACCAGTAAGGCACAATGATTTATGTTCCTGATGCATGCAATGCTGGATCCATGCACCTGGGAAAATTTGTTTTCATCCTGAAGTAGACCTCTTTATAGCTGTAAAATAGGCCAGCCATACTTAAACATGTAAGGTTCCTTTTACCTATGTTGACATAAGCCAGGTAGAGAACAACAGCACCGACACCTGTGGTTAGACATCATCAGGGAAATGGAAGAGGGATTTATTTCTATTTAGTATCTTAATTTCTTCTGTGAATTAAGGGGGTGGAGACAAGCCATTTTACTCCCTGGTCAATCTTTCTCCACCTCTACACCCAGAAAGTCTCATTTTCCTGACATCACCCCAGCTTCTCCTCCACTTGAAGCCATTACTTGGGTATGAGGATTAACAAAAAATGTGTTTCCCTTTTTGAAAAACTGTGAGATTCTGTTAAAACTGATCTGAGATCTGAAAGGAGATCTGAAATGTTGATACATTTGGTGGATGCAAAAAAAAAAAATCTTTTTTTTTCAATCTGGCAGTGTCAAGATAAGAATGTTCATTTGAGTAAATGATAACTGTAACACATTACAGGACAAAGAATGTTTCCTCTGTATTACCACAGACTGTTCTGCTTTTTCCGCTGAGCCCTTCTTTGAAACAGACATTTTCCTTGAAAAAAAATCTTTTTTAAAAAAGAAAAATGAAACTGTAGTTCTCGGAAAGTGTTTGTGTGTGAGCATTTTGCTGCTGTTTCTAAGGGGTACAGTCTTTTATGTGTTGTTGCAATAAATGCACGTTTGCTTCAGCTTTTATTTTTTAGCAGTATTGTATTTTGCACAGAAGTATTTGATTTAAAAGCACAGAGAGGAAGGATTGTGGTAAATGGGTGATATAGATATCTGGAAGGACAATCAGTGATCTCTTATTGCACAACCTGAAAATGTGTTTAATTATCGTAAAGCAGAATCACAGAATCATTGAGGAAAGGACCTTAGGAGGTCACCAAATTCAACCTCCTCCTCCAAGCAGGACCAGCACTGAGTTCAGATCTGGTTTTCTAGGGCTTTCTCTCTAGGCAGGTTTTGAAAACTTCCAAGCCTGGATGGAAATTCTGCAAGCTGTACTTCACACTGATGAAAAAAACTCTCATGAAATGAGAAAAAATTATTCGCTCAGTCTTCCATTACTACTTCCTTATCAGTGCAAAATAGGAGTTTATAGAATACTGTGGTTTTAACCTAGTGGTCTTCTCCGTGCCTTATCTACCACAGATCAGTTTGTGGAGGACTGGAAACCAGACGTTATGTTCTCTCTCAAGAGGAATTCTCATAGTGTTTGTTTCCAAGCTAAGCACTTAATTATGTTTCAACAGGAGTTTTGCTGCAAGTGAAGCAAGTAACAAATCATTAGTAAGCAGAATTCAGATTTAGACCAGTGCAATAGCTATATGCAGCCTACTTCGAAGAAGCTGGTAAATCTCCCAGTGTCTTGCACAGTATTTGAGTCACAGAATCATAGAATTATTAAGATTAGAAGAGACTGCTAGGATCATCTAGCTTAACCATCAACCCATCACCACATGCTGTGCACCTAAACCATGTCACTTTGGAGTCTGGACTGTTGTGTGCAGGTTTTAAATGTAAATTGTGCATGTTCAAGATAATGAGTTGTATTATTAATATGCAGATCTATAATAACAGAAGAATAAGGTTGGGAGATACTCTGGGAGATTGTCTCACAGAATCACAGAGGTTGGAAGGGGACTCGAGATCACTGAGTCCAACCCCCTGCTAAAGCAGGTACCCTACAATAGGTCACCCAGGTAAGCCTCCAGATGGGTCTTAAATATCTCCATAGAAGAAGACTCCATTGCCCCCCTGGGCAGCCTGTCCCAGTGCTCTGTCAACCTTACCACAAAGAAGTTCTTCTTCATTTCTGTACAGAACTTTCTGTGTTCAAGTTTTAGGCTGTTACACCTTGCCTAATTGCTACACACCACCGAGAAGAGCTTGGCTTCATCCATTTGCCTCCATGTCCCTTTAGATATTTATAAACATTCCTCAGATCCCATCTCAGCTTACTTTCCCCCAGATTGAACAGATCCATGTTACTCAGACTTTCCTGATAGGGAAGATGATCCAGGTCCTTTATCATCCCCCCCTACCCCCTACACACACAAAAAACAAAAAAGCTTAAACTTATATCAGTAATAAAGACTGGGCCACAATAATAATGACTGAGGAATCGTACAATCATACAAAAGGAAGGTTTGTTTTTGGGTGGTTTCCCAGTGCTTGTAAATGCAATATCAAGCAGCCTGATAGACAGGAAAGGGGCTGACCCCAGTTCTTTTGATATTTCTGCTCTCTTTTTCACCAACTGCTCTTATTTTGGTATTTTAGGGCTCGGTATTTCCTATTGAAGCAACGGCTTTATCAAACAACAGCCACAGTCTCATACCCAGCACTTGGGAGTGTTCTCTCCAGGCAGGACTGTGGGGATCCCCCTACTCATGGCTGAGTTTTCACCTTCCTGATAAACAGTTTGAAGGCATGGCATGCACTGAGTTTTCAGGATTTCCAAAGCAGAGAGTAATGTGCTTCTTCTGATGTTTCAGACTATTAAGCACTGTAAACTTCCAGAGATAGAGTGAATGTTACTAAGTTACAGTTCACCAGACTTTTGTTACAAATTTCTGCAAGTCTTCATAGTAAAAGTAGAAAAGATCTGAGAAAATGTGTCCAGCTAATCTCACAGGCTGAGAAACTCGGCGGGGCTAAGTTCAAGCATATGAGAAAAAGAATAAGCATATGAGAATTTATTGCAACCAGCAATAAATTTTGTAATGTATTTGACTCCTTTAACTTTTGGGGCTTTTTGAAATATAGTCTTCCACTGTAAAAATAGATTTCAAGAGGCTTGTGGGTTTTTGTTTGGTCGGTCAGTTGGTTTTCAATTGAGACTTCTAAGCTAAAAACCAGAAAGGTGAAATCTTTATCTTTGTAAAGATGGTAGCCTATTCCCCACTGCCATCTCAGCCAGACCTCGGTACCTGGGGAAAGGACAGCTGTGGGCTCCTTGAATTTTCAGGACGTTTGGTTGCCTTTTCCAACTGTAAGGCGCAAGACAAATGAGATTTGTGCTTAGGGTACAAGAGCTGTTGTAAACGTGCAGCCCAGAGCTGCCTGTTGGGCAGCAGTGCTGAGCCAGCTGTGCTGCCAGGAGCTGCTCTGCCTGATCACAAGAGGAGCAGCTTTGGGGCAGGGCGATCCAGCACAACAGGCTGCAGGCTGGGGAAAATGGATTGCACTCAACTTGATGATGATTTGTTCCACATCCTACATAAAATCACAAAGGTAAATCTGTGCAAACTCTGGCAGTCACATCGGTTACCTGCTACTCCCACTGACTTGAATATGTCTTCTCAAAGTACTTCTGTTCTGCAGGATCTGCTTTGCAGATCAGTGTTGCCAAAGGAAGAGCTCTCATTGGATTCATTAATTTGAATCATGCCATATCTTTTATTCAGGGCTAAAAACACAGCACAAAATGAGACTAATATTGTTTCTCATTACATATAGTAATACATCTGTATTCCTATGAGTTTGCACGTGCATTTTCCTCTATAGGTATAGTGCAAAATTTGGAAAAATACTACATAATTGTTCTGTATCTCAGAGAGGTATGGGTAAGATGATATCATTTAAGACACGGAAAAGCAAAATTAGTTTAGAGAAAATGCAAGTATCCTTGCATGCTACTAAAGATTGAAAGTGCTGCATTTTTTGTGTACATTCTAATTACAGCAGGTTTTGCAAATGTAGACAAATTCATGGTGATGAATTGCAGTCAACATTGCTCCCGCTTCATGTCATTTCTAAAACGAAGTCCACGATTTCTACCACTAAACATCACAGAAACTATTTAAAGAATAGTTAATTCTTACCTACTGAAGAACTAAAAGTTTTCTCCATTTCAGTTTCCAAGCAGATCATTTTGGACAGGATATCAGACAAACTGCAGATAGCTGACTACAGCTGACCTTTTCAGTGAGAACTGTCCATCCTCCTAGATCACCACCATCACTTAGAATAGAAATCTGAAGCAATGTACATGCTTCCACTGGTATGGTGTGCTGTTAACTTTTACAGCAACCAAAAAAGAACGCTCATCTTTATGGTGTTTGTAACAAGCAGAATTAAGGGAGGATGTAAAATCTCAAAGTTGTTACACAATTTCTTTGTCATGCAGGAAAAACTCCATAAAACACTCCACTCCAAAATCTGCTTCGTATTAGGCAATTACACGAAAAGAAAATAAAAATACCACAATTTATTGATTTGCATTTTGTCCAAATCTGATTACTTTATCTCTTTTCTGTTTCCAAATCTAAGTACAAAAATGCAAAACGGCATCCCTTTTCTGGTAGGATTTGCAAAGCAACTTCCATTTTTGACAGCATTAGAAAAGCTAGGCATCAAAATCTAAGTCATTAAGTGTGTGTAATGTTGAAATTAAGAAATCAATTACCATCCAAAGCTGTGGTGGCAAGTGATGCCTCCCTATTAAAGGTTTGGTTCCACTGTTGCTAGTCCCTTCTTGAGAACAATTTTTTCAAAGTTCTGAATGTAGCTCATGCATACCAGGTCACCCCTGTAGATCTATTCTCAAATTTAGAGCAAATAAGGGAAATGCTTACATTTCTGTGTTCAGAAACCACTAGACCACAAAACATTGCATGTGCTAGATACCGGCAACAAAGAGCTGATTTCATATCACCTGCCCCTTAAGTAGGATTTGAAAACTAACTTTGGTCTGTAGAAGCAGCCAGGTGCATGCACAGCATACGCACTGATGAGATGCGATCTGGGTGCTGTGTGTGCACGCTGGCCGTGCATGTTGGAAACAGAACAGAACAAGAGCTCAGAGATGGGAGCTGCGGGGCCGGGTGCCTCTGTGAGGGGCTGAGGAGGCTTGGCTCAGCTGGCCCCACAGGACGCATGCTGAGAGAGGATACAGTTGCAGTCTATTAATACATCCTGAGATAAACACCAGGGAGGGAGATGAGTTATTTCAGTGGAGGACAATGTTGGCATGAGAACAAATGACTGTGAAGAGGCCACAAGTTACATTTACCCTGGAAGCTGGAAGATTGTGAGTTGTGAGAGGACTTAAATTCTGGAGCAGCTTCCCTCAAGAGCAGCAGAATGTTGAATCTCTTCCCAACTAAAACTCCGCTGGTTTACGCAAGGCAGTGCGTGATATGGCTGCTTGTAACTGGAGGAGGATGGGTGCAGCAGATGCCTGGCAGTCCTGCAGCCCTTTTCTCAATACTGGCTTGTCAGCCAGCCATGGAGTATGCTCTGTAGGAAGTCATTTCATTTCCCAGTTCACAAAGAAATTGAAGACATTGCTAGTGAAATCTTAATATATGGAAAAATAATTGTGCACCCAGGATGTGCAATTTAAGTAAATCAATATTTCTACAATATTTCTACAATCTTAATTAGTTTTCATTTCCCAGAATTTTTGTGGGTGCATCTCCAACTTTTATTATGTGTTCTTGAATCTCCAATGCACAAACTGTAAGAATACCTGTGAAATACACGGTGCATTTCTGCTCCAACACGGACACGTCTGATTGTGACCATCAGTGTGAGCTGCAGCTTGGACATGCTGATCACTGAGGGACATTTACATCCATCTGACTGCCTGTGCAGCAGGACAGCCATCTCCCACAGCTCAACACTACATCATTGTGAAGCACACTTAGGAGTTGGAGTTCTAAACCCTTGTTAAGCAACACACGCTGTTACACAATCCTATCTCTATATGTGCTGTAGCACACTAAACTAAGCACATTAAACAAAGAAGTATACAAACCAAAGTATTTTTGACCTTATAGTAAGGGAAATTTCATGTTTTCCTCAAGAGAATTGCCTTACTGAACATACATTGAAATAATGTAAAGTAAAAATATTTTCAGGTGCCACACCTAGGTCTACAAATGCAGTTTGAAGCTCCACAGCTGTCATTAGAATTAATGAAAGATATACAGCTGAATTCCATGAAGAAAACAATTTAGCCCACGCATAGCAGCAGTTGGAATACACTCAGTTAAAGCTCATTTGACATTAGACTTGATTTCACACTGACCTTGCTCAGCTGGCAAATGCTTTTCTGACTGTGTTTTGGCTTATGTGTGTTTGATATCTCCAACTGCCACAAGCTGTAGTTAATTCTATGCAGATTAATTCTGCTGAAAGTCACACATTAAGGGGGTAGGAGGTTAAAACCATAGTAAAGCAGACGACAGTAATGTCCTCATCTGTATTTCTAGAATATTGGCAGCACTTGAATTTCCTTGGGACACTACATAGATACAGTTGGAGTTGTGGAAGTTTAAGCCAGAAACACAAGTACATCCAGCTGAAACTGGAGAGCATGGAGAAGCCTTGCACACTGTGGCTTGAATCCTCAGGAAACAAAAAAACCTGCAGATCAGTAAGAGCT
Source organism: Centrocercus urophasianus (assembly GCF_019232065.1). Classification (NCBI taxonomy): domain Eukaryota; kingdom Metazoa; phylum Chordata; class Aves; order Galliformes; family Phasianidae; genus Centrocercus; species Centrocercus urophasianus. The sequence goes on from NW_024884722.1 coordinate 23,318,416, forward strand.
TTTAGTGCACACAGGTTTATATCTCTTTTCTATGGAAATAAGTATTGCCAGCTTTGCCACTACAAAAAAAAGTTCTTGGAATCTAAGACCGTCACATCTTGCCAAGTATAGCAAACCATTTTTACGAGACAAGAGATGTTTTGCACCAGGTTCACTTGGAGCTTGCGTTACTGCAGCACCAATTCAAAGTTCCCTTCCAGTGTAACAATTTCTTCTCCTTTAGCATATGTAACTTGTTATATTTTTTTATTAAGTGCCATTGCCAAAATGGCTATATGGTGTGCTGCTTGAAAATTTAATTTACACAGTCTCTGTGATGGAAAATAACGTAGTAGCCATTTTTAAAGTTTCCAAATTCTACTTTTTCATGTGCCTGTATGAGTATCCTTTATAATGCTTAATAGACAAATTAAATAGGTTTTTTTTTTTTTTTTTTTTTCCATCAGCATTGTGATAAAGAAAAGATTAAAAGAACACATGGTTAGCTGGGCACTTTGTCAAGACATTTGTTCAGTGTTACTCTAAAGAACAGTTTCAGCCAAATTTTGTGTCAGTAAATGAAGGAATGTTCAAAGTTAAAACAAAAATTTCTCCAGAATACTGTATATTCCTTACCTGTGGGCAGTCTTTGATGTAGTGTCCCTTGTTAAAGCAGAGGTGGCACAGGTAGTTGGGAGGTGGCCTCTTGCTGGGTTTTCTGGCTTCTGAAGAAAGGGATAGGTCAGAAAAATGCTCAGTAAGGGAGCTTAACCCATCCACTATGTTGTTAAGAGAGCCATAAGGAGATGCACTCTTATACAGACTGCTGCTCAGAGCCTGCAAAAGAAAAGAAAATTTTACATGAAATGCAACACTGTTCCTAGACTGATCTGGGCAGGGGGAGGATAAAATTAACATTAAAAAAACGTGGGATTTTTTCATTAAGAATGTGGATTCTGTGCATTTGAGGGGAGCAATACAGTGGTCATCAGTAAAGAGGTTTCTTGAGGGCACCGTGATAGAGATGATCATTCTACTGCTGGGAGCATACTGAGCCACGGTTCTTTCATCCACGGCCTTGCCTCTAAGCAGTGATTGCTTTCTTGTGTTTGATTGTGCCACAGTCATGTTCTAGTTAGAATATGTTGGCAAAAAGAGAAAGAACAAAGCAGAGAATGGACCATTTCTGTGAACAGAACTATTTATAAGAACAATACTGAAGTTGGAGAAAGGAAAAAACCATGAGAAAAATGCAAAGTAATTTTTAATTTCCAGTCAAGTTAACATGACAGTCAACACAGAGTCCTGCTTTCAACCAATAGCAAGGAACATTCAGACCTACATCTGTCTTGGATTTTCTAAGGGTAATTTAAACACTTCTTAATGAATGGTAAAGACCTAATTTTTGTACTTCAATATGACCTTCGCTCCCTCTATCTGTGGATGACAATCGTTTCCACTCTGAATTGGAAAGGGTCTTTCTCAGGTCTGATAGACCTCACACCAGTGCCATAACCATGTAGTTCTACTGGCATCAGAGTTCTTGCTACTTTATGGGAAAGCAAGGTAAGAAGACATCCAACCTGTGCCTCTACAGAGGCCTTGTTTTTCATTACTATTAAATCAAAATATTTCAATGGACTCTTTACATGTGTTATATAGATATACTGAAGACATACAGAAATTACTTGTGATAACTTGCAAATAAATTTGAAATGGGATTATATTTATCTCAGAGGTCTCAAAAATTTGGGATATCTGTACACTGAGTGTGCTTTCTTTGTAACAGTCACTTACTGAAAGAATCTTTCAGAAGCCCTAGGCACCACTCACTGGTCAGACATGGCTTATTGAGTCTCACCAGCCCCCTTACAAAGGCAAAGCTGGTGCATAGGAGTAAGATCAACCCAAGGGGCCACAGAGTGAGAGTCCAAAGCCCCAGACTTTGCCCTGGACTTCCCACTGACCTTCTCTCTGCCCCAGGGGAAGTAATTACAACTTTCACTCCCTTTTAGTTTGGGACATGCATAGCAGGTTTTCTGTTTACAAACTGTGAGTGATCTCATGGAGGACTTAAACTAGCAGAGTGCTGATATCGTTCTATGCTATCTGTTCTAGTTCTATCTGCCTAGAGGAGAGTCAGCCACTTTGTTTCGGGGTTAAACCTGTATATTTCAAAAGGAAAAGCTATTGGAAGAACTAATGAAAAGGTTTTAGCTGCTTTAGTCATCAAGTAAGCAAAGATACCTCCAAATACCTCCAATAGTCACTGGAATTTTTTCCTGAGATTTATTGGACACTGGTGGAATGGGAAATTCTTGGCATCAAACTGCTAAAAGGAAGAGGAAGTACTATGGATGCCAAAATACTATTAATTAGGGTCTTCAAAAAGTTCTTGTCTCCCTAGGAGCCACTTTCTATAACATACGCTTGGAAAATACAAAATCTCTCTTTTTAAGAGTCTCTCTTGCCAAGAGATTCTTAAGCTACTTCACATGCATTAAACCAATTAGTACCTTTGCAAATCCCCTATTACCTGATTTTTACAGAAATGTGTGTATACCCACAGAATATGTAAAATTCCAAATTCTTTACCTTTAACAGAAATGTGTAACAGAATGTACAACTTCTGACCCTAAGTAGGCTGCTGGTTCTGACCCCAGGGCCAACCCAGTGCCAAAACATGCCTACCTGCTGCCTAAATTGGGTTTTGAATGGGACATATGACTCACAGAGGTGACTACTTTCCTTTCTACATATCTTTCACAATGAGCTATTACAACCACTGTAAGGGAGATATTCAGCACTGTGAAAAATGTGTTAGTTAATTCTATCCAACACCAGCACTTCTTGGTATTTTTCAGGTCAATGGGGGAACGGACAGGTTGTAAAGACTGTAGTTCTGTCTCCTCTATCAGCAAATCTTCTTTGCAAATCATGGTATCCACAAGCCTTGTGAAAGGCCAGGACTCCCTCAGACCAATGGCTTTACTAATACAAAATCATAATCTTAGCAGACAGCCATGGCTTTATGGCCTATGTGTAACAGCAGGCTGAGAAAGTGACCATATGGCTCTGCTGGCAGGGCACTGGTGTAATACTTGCTAAAGGTGGACAAGCCAAAATTTCACCATGAAACACTCTTCTGTAGTCACCATGAAGCCCAGCGTTAAGACAAGGAAAAGCCACAAATATAACAACCAGCAGGCTACAACAGAAGAGAAGATGGATACTGTCAACATCACTGAGGCTTCGAAGAATAACTTTTCTTGTTAAGGAAAATTCCTAGAAGATCCCAGAATTCTCTGTCTCTTCTAGTACAGAATCAGGCAAATTAACTCAACAGTTCCTGCCAATCTGACCTGGAAAATGGTCTGACATCAGTTTAACTCTGAGTCAATATGAAAAACACATCAATCTAGCACTTGAAAGATACGATAAAGAGCATCAGTGCAAACAGTGCTACGTTTCCCTCACTGTGGAAATCTCCAGTTCTTCAAGAGAAAAAGCCGTGCCAAAAAGCCCAGTTATATAATAAGGGTGGTGGTGAGAAAATTCATCCTGGGCCCTGGAATGAAATAGCAAAAGCCCAGGAACATATAATAAGGATGATGGAACCAAATGGTCCTATAGTCAGTTTTATCTTTGCCTTTGACAGTGAATGTTGCAAAGGTACATAAACCAGCATTTTTTTTTTTTTTTTGTCTGGGACATTTAATGTAGCAAATTAGCAATTCAATCCTTGCTGAGTTTTTGCTCTGTTGCTAAATAGCATTTCAAGAAAGATTTTGAAAAAAAGCTTTGAGTTAGTTTCACACTCAAAATGTCCAGGGGAAGATCAGGGTGACAAGCAGAACGTCAATGGTCTTAAAAAGATGACAATATAAAGAGAAACAGAGAGGAAGAGGGAATTGCATTCTGACTCATTTTGACCTCGAGCATACTGGTACACATCTGCAAGGTGCCAGGGAGACTGCTCCTCTGTTGGGTTCCACCAAGAGCAGTGATTACTTTGTGTTCACAGTATGCCCTAGCAAAGTCAACCTGCCTTAAGCTGGAAGACTCTCAGACTCAAAGGAGCAGTCCTTGAGAGTACCCTGCAGAGAAGGACCTGGTGGTCCTAATTGATGAAAAACTTAACGTGAGCCAGCATGTGCCCTTGCAGCTCAGAAAGCAAATGGTATCCTGCACTCTATCAGAAGACGGGTGGCCAGCAGGGACAAGGAGGTGATTGTCCTCCTCTACTCTGCTCTTGTGAGGCCCCATCTGGAATACTGTGTCCAGGTCTGGAGCTCCCATTACGAGACAGACGGAGAGCTGTTGGAGCAGGTCCAGAGGAGAGCCACAAAGATGATCAGGGGACTGGAGCATCTTCCCTGCGAAGACAGGCTGAGTGAACTGGGCTTGTTCAGCCTGGAGAAAAGAAGGCTGCGGGGCGACCTCATTGCAACCTTTCAGTACCTAAAGGGAGCCTACAAATAGGAGGGGAGTCAACTCCCTGAAAAGGTAGATAACAGCAGGGCAAGGGGGAAATGGTTTTAAGTTAAGGGAGAGAAAATTTACGTTGAAAGTTCTTTACAGAGAGAGTGGTGAGGTACTGGAACAGTCTGCTCAGAGAAGTTGTGGATGCCCCATCCCTAGAGGCATTCAAGGCCAGGTTGGATGAGGCCCTGGGCAATCTGGTTTAGTACTAAATGGGGAGCTTGGTGGCCCTGCATGTAGCAGGGAGGCTAGAGTCATGATCCTTGAGGTCCCTTCCAACCCTGGCCATTCTGTGATTCTGTGAAGAACTCAAAGCACAAATAATAATTCCCACTGGGAGTCTCATTTTGAGCTACAATAGGGTTTGAGCTTGACAGTGAAAGGGTTAGTGCTCTTAAACATCCCAAAGACCACACTGCATGTCCTAATTACCAGGCTCATCAGGTCAGCTGCAATGAATTCAGAATTTCCTTATCTTGATATGCTGGGAGGGCAGAGAAATTATGTAAAACTTGCTTAGTGGGAAGTTCTGGCTGATAATGGAAGTTTGACTGGTTTTGTTGTTTGTTTGTTTGTTCTTTTTCTTACTGTGACTCTTGTTGACTTAGCTGAATGGGAACCAAACTGAAAATCTGGTGGTCTGTTTTTGAAAGATAACCTTTCTGCTTGGTAGGTCTTCAAGTTCTGTTGGTGGTGCTGTGAAGTAAGGCTTCCTTTGTTATTTCTTTGCTAAGTGTTTCCAGTTGAAGAATATGCAATCAGTAAGGTTGTGGTGTGGTCCTGACTGATAGAGGCAGCTATTGTCTTGTATGGTTTCTTTGCTCTTGTTGCCAGTTGGGTAACATATGTGAGTTCTGCTATCCAGCTCATGTCTAAGAAATTCCTGATTCTGTGAAGGATCTGGCAAATGCTCTTGATTCCCTCACCTAGTCCCTGCCTTTCAGAGACAGCTTTGGGGATTAATGTGCCAAGGGGCAAGTAATGAGACACTGGAACAGAATTTCTCTCTTCAACTTCTTTTTTAGTGATGTCATGTTAGAAGTAAAATTGTACTCTTTGGAATGCAATGTTGTGTGGCACACTGTAACAAATGGATGATAAGCTTTCTTTTCTTTTCCAAGTTCTCCCTGGTACATCTACTGCTTTACTTGTAAAAGTATTTTTTAACTGAGGTTGGAGAACATAGAAACTATACTAGCATCTCAATTAGGATAATATTTAATTTTGCCCCGAGGCAATCTGGACAAAATTAGAGGGATTACTTATTTTTCAGAACCCTAACTTACAGTTAATATTAATAAGTGATAGCAACCTGTTTATGTGGGAACAGCACCTTCTTATTAGGATTTACAGAAGTTGAGAGGCAAAGGTTTTAGACGTGGAACTGAGTATGTAGAGGCATTTTGGGAAACTGAGTTTCTGCCCGGAGTTCAGTCTGTGGCGGCTGGGCCCTGAAAGCAGTGGCCGAGCACATCTAGTCATTAGTTACCTGCAGTCGAAATGACCTGTGCTGGTGGAAGTGTTCAAAAGGTTGTATTTGGCAGTACATTTGATTGGTGCCCTTGGAGTTATTTGGATTTGTTTTTGTTTCAGAATTACACTTCAAAGGTATGATTTGTGATAGCGGTTCTCTCCACATTTTTATTAATTGCATATAATGATGGGAGAGCAGTTCTTCTACAGCATTTCTTCTATGAAATGGTCTGTAATTGAAAAGCAATGATCAGGATTTTTTGATGGCTTATTTTTCTTTGGTATTTTGCCAGCATACTAAAGAAAATTGAAAATAAATCAGCCTTAACTTCCAGATTTAGGTTTAAGTCAGTAAGTCCTGTGGCTGCTTGACATTGGTTGGAAAAAGGAGTTTCGTTGCCCTATCATCAGTGTGAAAAAGCAAGGATTTTCATATACTGTAAACTATAAACATTCTCTAGTCTGTGAAGTGTCTGTGATGGTAACCAGATGAGCTATGCTAATTATTAGCCCTGCACTGAAATGTCAAAAGGTGCTGAAGTTGTTTATCAGCTTGGATTTTCATGAAGATAAGAACTGAGTGCATCCCTGTGTTGTGTCATGCATGAAACAGTAGGACAGACAAGTCATTGCCCTCACTAGGTTGCTATTTTTATGTGAAAGGAGGAAGATTGAAGCTATCAAAACAGTAATTCAGTGGCCTGTATGTGCCAATAAACACAACTTCATCTGCCCTTCATCTGTTTTCCCTGATAGTCATGGAAGGCTTGTTCCTGATGCGAGACTTATTTGTGAAGGTAGGACAGAGGTACCTGAAAACAGGCACATCTGGAGAACAGCACCTAAAATATGTGACCTTTTTGTGCTCCAGTTCTTTATTTTTGTACCACTGCAGAAAGCATTGAACACAAAATCCACACTTATGGCCAATTCAAAAGCCTTCTGAAAACAGGATTAAATGACAAAGCTGCAGTAAACTTAGCTGTACCAGAATTAGCCAGAGAAATTAAGAAAATTAATTACCAAGGCTGAACTGGAAAACCTCAGAAACTGCTTCTGAATGGCTTATACCTGCTGTAGTTCTACCAATTGTAGACGCTTTTACAGAGAATAGCTTATGTGGTGCCCTTCACCTTTTATGTGGTGAAATTTTATCATTGGGCAAGAGCAAGAAAAGCTCATCTCTCATTGAAGAAAACATTTGTCTGGAGGAAGGGAAAAGACCACAGCTTCTGTGGTCTTTAGGCTGACTTTAAGAAAATGTGAATTACTCAGGTTCCTCACTTAACATAGGTAAACATGGATTAGCCAAGGCTATCTTAATTCATCCTTCTTCCATAGGGGGATTTAGATAAACACTTTCTTGTATTAAACTGCTAACACTAATGCCTGCTTGTAAATATTCTCAAATAGAGAGCACTAGGATTCTCTTTTCACAGAAATGTTATCTTAGAGAGATAGCAGTGAATGTGGCATGACTTGATAGTAGTGAAGCAAGGTGGTAGGACAACAAATCTTCAATCTAGTGCCTTGATCTACCTAATCTAGTTCTTCTAGAGCTGTTGGCTTGGTTGGCTGTGGCTTCTCAGATTGTAACTGATACCACCTCTGAAATTGCATAACAGCATATGGGTGCAACATGCTTTTCTGAATGGCTTATATACCTTTGTCTCATGGAGTGATTGAAGAACAGCATGTGGCACCATCTCCCCTTATTTAAAATCTGCCAACCTCTAGAGCCTTGAGCTAAGGCTTACAAAGTCTGCCCGTTCAAGACATCCACAGATCCATAGCTCTTAAAAAGTGCAGCTCCTTGTCTGTTGGGGGGCGTGGAGGTAATAAAACTGACAGTTACTCTGCTCAATCACTGACTTCAGGTAGGGCTCCTGGCTCTCTGTTAGGAGTGTGATCCCTCCTGCTTCAGCTCAGGCAAAGGCTTGGTGTAGATATCAGTAGAAGCACTTATATGGGGACCTCACAAATACACTTTAATGGAAAGATGGGAAAGGAGAGGCTTGATTTCTTCTGGACAGAGGTGCCCAGACTTGGAGGAATGCTCTAAATCTCGTACCAAGCTCTGCAGGAATCCATTTCATCAGCTGAAGGTGAAACAACTGCCCGCTTATGTTAAGGAGAAGCTCTAACACACAAGCAGTATATTAGGGACAAGGGAGACCATTCACACTGCAAATTGCTTTAACACATTTCCCCAGGAGCTCTCACTTCCCTGTCGGTCCCTGGGCTGCCTGCAGCTGGGTACCCAGGTTGCAGAGCACTAAATTCTGACCTCCCCAGAACCAGTGGCTCTGGGGGCAGGGAACACCCCACCAGGCACCCTGATCCCAGCCCCATATCACGTTGTTGAAAAACAAGCACGTTTTGGGGGTGTTAGCATGGAGTCCTTGGGCTTTGTGGACGTTATAAAGCGTAAAGTGAGGGGAGAAGCGGATGGACGGATTTTGACCCCTGCACTTTAATACCCATAGCCACATTCTGTTAACATCTCTGTTTCCTGCAGGAAATCTTGTCTCAATCTGACCTACAGTTTGAAAAACAAGAGTCAGGTTTCCTTTCATTTGATGGGTCTTTTGACACTCCAAACATAAGAAAAATAACACCCGGAAATAGATATGTGCCTGTTTAAGACACACTTAGGAAAGCGTTTACCTCCTGCAAAGCTCTTACGTGATGAAAGGTTTTGTGAAGAAATGTTCAATTTGGGTTACATAGAACGTTAAGCCTGAGACTCTTTTGTTTATATCATTTACATTCAGTAATGCCTTCTTGGCACAGAAACCTCTGCAATAGCTGCCAAAGTTAAAAAGAGGCAAAGCTAAGGTCTCTGTCAGAGGTAGAAACAATACATCATCTGCCCAGAATGGGCCCCTCACAATGTGCTTGGGGCCTCAGTTCCTGCATTCATGAGGAGACAGAAACTTTTATTAAATTGAGTATAGTGAAGTAAATAAATCGTTTCCATCTATCAAATGACAGGCTGGAATTTCATCTCATGACTCCAGCTTTTGGATAGTTTTATCTTCATCTACAGCAACACTCTGAATCAGTCGTGATACAACACAACTTCAAGTGCGACCTGAGCAAGTCCACTTAAAACTCCACAGTGTACTTCAGATAAATTATAACAATTGAGTAACCTGGTTTCAAAGTGGACTGAAGGACTTTTTTTTCCAGGTTGGGTCTGTCAGTGGAATGAATGTATTGTTCTATTTAATTCAGTTGCAATGCATGTTGGAGAAAGATGGCTGTAAGAACACCTCCGTATTTCAAGGACCACTGATGCTCAAACACTGTTCTCCTCCAAATCCTTACAAATCCCCTTTTTTCAAGATACAACTCTTGTACAGTAGGTTATTTGCTCCCCATTCAACCGCAGGTATTCTCAGCCCTTATGAATACATGCATGTAGGTGTCTGGCAGGCTGGCTTAGTGAAAAGAAATGCAGGCTCTTCCTCCCAAACTTTTCCTACTCCCCTGCTACTATATCAAACAAGTTTAGAAATCTGGGGCTCCAAGGTTGGCAAGAGAAGCCTATGGGAGCAAGATGATCCCTCAAAAATGTTTGCTTGGTTGGCAGTTAGCTGGATGAGCTGTAAATATAGATGGCCAGATTCCAGAGATCCTTCTAGAGCATTGCACTTGTGTTCATTCAAAAGAGACACCGAATCCTGCCCTGTGTTAGGAGTAGGTGTGGGTGGTCTTATATAACAGGAACATAAACATCTGCTTTGGATATGAGAGCAAGAGCCATGGACCACATAGAATTTCTGTGGACCATGTGGGTATTTGCTTATCATCAAACTAAATCTTGAGAGACAGAAAGTATATTTGTTAAGATGCAGGTTTGGGAATACCATGCAGCAGTTCTCAGTGGATACGAAAGTATCAAGAAAGAGGCCTAGAGGATGTTCCTTAAGCACCTCCCACTTCAAGAGCTGGACTTGCATGCTCACAGCAAAACCCATGACAGAAAGTAATGGGCTAGGTTTGTGATATGTTGGAGCTTGGTAACTTAAAATCCACCAAAACTCAAAACAACTGTGCTGGCCAGGCCAGTCAGCAAAGGGCACAGATAAAAGCCAGTCCTCTTAACTTTTCTGAAGGGAATCTCTCTGTAATTTTAGGTTCTGCTTTTTGCAGATCACAGATTGTTTGCAACATTTCCTGCAGGTCATTTTTTATTCCCAGGAAAAAAACTGATCCGTGTTGTGACACTTATGAAATGCTGTCTGTCTGAGTTATGTCAGAATTGTTGAGAGACTTGAATAGCTTTGTAAAACTTAATCAGTTCCTTTGCTCCATTATAACTTCTCTGGAACCCAGACAGAAACCAAAGTAAACCACAATGAAGCGAAGACTGAGATTCTTTCCATTAAATTTAATCATTTCATCGTGGCTTTCTAAAAGAGGAAAAAGGGCAGCGCAAGAGAGCCACAAAATGGGCACTGGGCAGCTGGCAAATTCCCTGGGAAAAGGAAACTGAGGAGAGGTGCAAGCACCAGCAGTTACATTTCACCAAACCACTTGGAACCTTTCAGATGATACCTGCTATTGCTTTTTAGGAGCATTTATAGCTATATATATGTGTAGTTTTGTTTAAGGAAAAAAAATCTGCTTTGTTTTCTATGTAAATACATCTTATCAATTATGAATGATCAGCTTTGCAATATCTGTGCCTGGAGCTTTGTGCATCTGTATTGAGTAAGAATTTAAGTGGCCCACTTAGACTTGGAATTAGAAAACTTCTCTTTGCCTCTGTCCTCCCCAGTGGCTGTCAATTATATGAACTCTTCTGAACTTTTTAACTTGAAAACCAACACCATTGCTAAAGGTTACATGCTATCCTGCAGTTCCATAATATACCATAAAAAAAATATTGGAAGTCAAGTTACCTTGGCTTTTGACTAAAATCATAGTTTCGTACACTCTTTCTATTCATTCAATAAATTTCTTAAGTAAACTCATCGGTTCAAGTCAGATTTGACTGTCTGATGGTTTGTATGGTTCACAGAGGAGGGTTTTCCTTTTCCGAGTAACTGAGTCTATGTCTACAGAGTAAAAGAGGAAGGGATGAAAAACATTACCCTGAAGGGTTAGTCACCCCTTTGTTTCGGTGCTTTGGCATAGAAGGCACTGTAAAATAACTGAAAACTTCACTGACAAAATAGAATTTTAGTAAGATTTTTGTATGCTTTTGCCTCTGACTTTTTTGGTTGGTTTCTTGTTTGTTTGTTTGCTTGTTTTTTCCCTCTATGTACTTCCTGGCAAATTTTTCAAGACATGGGTGTATTTCTGAGACAAAAAGTGAGTGCCTATGCTGTTTTCAGTTAAGAGTTTGCACATATACGACATCCCAGGGGATTTCTAGGGTTTGGCTATGATTTTCTACTAACTGGGAAGAATTGCCTTATTTTCAATATCTAGCTTCAAAAAAAAAAAAATTGTTAGTAAACAAGGAGGCCCATATCTCTTCTTTGCTTGACCTGATATATGTTTAGCAAATAAAATTTTAGCTCTTGCCAGCTTTTCAAACAGAGTTCAGCCTTTGATATAGTGCTGTTTGGCTAAGTAGTTCTGGTTTCAAGAAGTTAAAGCCCAACTGTAAGTCACATCTGAACTAATTAACGCTTAAAGGCAGAGCAGATGTGCTACAGAGCTTTAGCTGCAGTGATTTCAGGTGTGGGGTGGTAATAAAAGAGGCTCTGGCTGCTGGACTGACTATAGCACATCACTAGCAGGTTGCTTCTGTGAGGCTTCTGCTGTCCTTCCATTGTTTTTTCCTCAGGTTTCCTTACCTGAGAAACTCTGCTTCAATTATTTGCAGTTTAGTATAAACAACAAAAATTCTAAATCTTGTAAAAAGTTAAAAGCCACAACTAGAGTGTACAAATGGAAGAGGTTGATAGATAAAATTGCTTGGCTTTCTCATAATCTCTTAGACAGAATGTAGATTTTAATTTCAGATTCCATTCATATAAAACCTTCATGGATCTTGATAATATATTTTGTGCTGGTTTTAGTTCTCCTTCCTGTCCTGAGTAAAAGAGTGTTTTCCAAAGATAGCAGCAGCAAAGCAGGAGGCTGTGGCTGTAGTAGGAATGGCGGGGTGGGGGTGGGGGGGCAGGGAACACGTGATTCTGGACTTCAAATCCCTCTTGGTACTCACCTGAACTTTGAATTTTACAGCATACACCAAACTGGAGTTGAAAATACAGTAGTTGCATTCTGGGCTCAAAGCCTCAGATCTAACAGCTGAGGGTGTGAAATCTGCACTTTCTGTGCTGAGGCAGTGCTTTCTAAATGGTTTTGGAGCCAGCTGCAGAGGAGGACAGAGGCTGATGTACTAAAGACTCCAAAAGTCTGCTGGCTCAGAAGTCCAGGTCTTGCTGCAATCCCTTGCAAGAATTCATGCAAAGAAGAAATGCCTAAAACAGTGTAAGTTATGGAGCACGTATATGGAAGTATAAAAAAGTTCTAAAAGCTTGAATCATATGCGTACACTGACAGCAAAAGTTTGCAGGGAGCTTCTCAACTTTAAATGTTACTGGTTTGGATTTTTGCTTTAACCTAAAATTATTTTCACTAGCAAGAGCAGCCAGGTATCTTAGGAGTGATGGATTGAAAAACAACAATTATTTTGGCTTGATTGCTTCAGTTATCTGAGAGCATTATGCTGGTTTTTCTTACTTCTTTGCAGTTAGATGTATGACTAGGAAGGAGAAGGAAAAGATTATTGGTTTTGTCTTCGTTTTATTTTCTTTCTTTTTAAATACCTCTTGCAAAACCACAGAAAAGCCTTTCTACCTGAGGAGAAGACAGCAGGGACAACACATCTGAACTGCCAATTAACTTCTTGAAAGTCTGAACAGAGCTGACTGTGACTTTGTGTAGTTGTAGGATATCTGTGAGGTTCAGCCAGCCTGAGTTAGAGAGCAGAAGTTCCCTCAACACAAGAATTGCTGAGCTATTTCATTCCCAATAAAATTGGTAGAAGGATAAAGCCACTGAGGTGTTAGCACTTGCACAGAATGATAAAGCCACAGAGTATCCTGAGTTGGAATGGATCCATAGATATCAGGTCCAACTCCTATGGTTTCACTGGAGGTGATAAAAAATACTGAGAAAAATAAAGATAAGGAGACCAATGAAATCATAATCACTAGTATTACAGGATTTTTTTCAAGAGGACTTTACAACAGGCAGTCATGGCGGGGTGTTTAATTATTCTGTAATACAGTCTACTTTTTTCTCTTTCAAATATGTGAAATTCACTGTACTTGAATTGCTTATGTCAGGCTGCTAACGTTTTTAGGATAATGCATTGAAGATTCTAGATCTTATTTGCAGATTTAGCTTTCTGTATGTATGCTTTAAGTATTAAAGTATTTAAATAATTCTTTCTCTGTTTACATTTAAAAATAAAGAGCCAAATATCCAAGTTTGCGTAATAGTATCATCTATGACTCCAGATGAGAGGGCTGGTTGAGGCCAGCAGTCAGCCTGCCTTATTGCCTTTCTTCAGGTAAGAGAACCTTGCTGCAGGAACGGTCCTGTGGGGTGTATTTGATGCTTTGTGGTGCTGCCCACTGTCTGACTGTGCTGAGGTCTAATCCTACTTTCACTGGAAGAATAATAAATACGGGAACCAAACTGCTTTTAAGGAATTTATTTTTAACATGCCTTCATGATCTGTACTGCTCCACACTTAAGAAGGCTTAAAGAAGAGGAGATAGCTGTTGTTGTTTAGTCTGCAGCAGAGAAACAAGAGATCCTGGCTGAGCACACTAAGGGCTGTGTGTGACCACAGATATGCTCTGTGGTATGGTGACCAAGGATAGACCAGAAAACAGGAGCAATCACAAGTGTTGCAGAGCTTTCAGTGATTTCTGCTAATCCTTATCTCTGCTGTATTTGCCCTAGGATCTCTGTGGCTACAAGCAGCTTCTCACAAGGTGTTTTGTCTCTAGTTTTTTATTCGTAACTTCTCTCAGAGATCTGACAGTTCATTTAATGGGACAGAGGTCTGATATTGTATGGTGATCTCCCATCCTCTCAGTAGCAGACTGCGACTACAGAGAACTTTTTTTTTAATCTTACTGTTACCCTTCAAATTAACCCACCTAGGCTAAAGAACAAATTTTACTTTGTGAAGTATCAAAGCAGCGTGGTGTGCCCAGAGGTCTATGGAAAACAGTGAACAGGATGGTCTGATATAAACTGTTTTTTGGTTTTTTTGTTTTTTTTTTTTCAGTAGAAATGCAGAAATGCCAGTTTCTTTCCATAAATGTTCCTGTTCTTGCAAGTGTTTTTTTTTGTTTTGTTTTTTTCTTTCTTTCTTTTTTTTTTTTTCCTGTTGGG
>NW_024884722.1:23332825-23386244 GCF_019232065.1 Centrocercus urophasianus
AGAGGGAGGGGGTAGAGTGGTCTTTAATGTGTGTGTGTGACAATGACATGTATAACCTTTCTCTTTTCTTCTCTGGGAGGCTGCCTGATAAGCAGCACTGATCCCAGTGCTTCTGTTCCACTCAGGTTTGAGTGTTTTTTGCCGTACTGAACATTCCTTCTTTTCTTTTTTTTTTTTTTTTTTTTTTTCCCCTTCCAAATTTTCCTTCCTTCCTTTGTGATCTGCACTTTAATGTAACCAAGTGAACTAGCTCATGTTTTCTCATTCCCAATTAGTTCCCCTCCTGACAGTAAGGAATGGGTCTGGAAGTCCCTGAGTCAAAAGCATGAACTACTTCTCAAAAACAGTGATTATTTTCTAATTCAAAACATGCAGTTATTTTTGCTCAAGTACAAAATGCTTAAGGTCTGGAAAGCGGCTGCTATAGAGGTTTCTGGAAGGAATTCCCCTCTTGGAAAGACATTCAAAATATTGTACGTGGGCAAAGAATTCATTAGGACTCAGGCTCCCTCTCATGTAAATATTGGCCGGTGCTAGAATTAGCACTCTGTGTCGGAAGGAACACGTTTCATTATGCTATGGTAACTTTGAGTTACTTGTGGCTGGCTCCTCTCGATTGAAGTCAGCACTGATTTAATAGGAAACCCACTGTGAGAGTAGGAAAATGCCATAGGACCCTATTGTACCATTATTTTGGGTTTCTCAATTATACCACTCAGTGACACAAAGCCACAGTTACCTGGCTGTGTCTCAAATGCCCTAAGTCCCATGCACCCAGCCCCACCACAAAACCTCAGATACGTGACTCTGACGGATGGTGTTAGAATGAGGGTGGAGTTCAGTTCAGTAACCTATTAAATGCATCTTAATGTTCTAACATGCTTTCTCTTCATATCTGGGACAACAAATGCTGCAGTAAAGTTTTATTTAAAGCAGGTCTGTTTTCCAAAATGGGTCTTACATATGGAACAAAACATTCATTGTCACTTTACTGTTTAAACCTTTATTATTGCTTTTTTTTTTCTGGGTACAATGGGCTTTTATGTACCAAACAGCTGTGTTCATCATGTTTATTTAGAAGGCATCCATTGTAGTGGAAAAAGTCTGGAGGACAAAAATCTTGGTGAAGTGCAAGACTACTCTGCGGGTGCTGGCTTATTTATTTATTTGTTTCTGTCCAGCTCTTTGGTCAGCATGCAGGTCACATACACAGGCACTGCCATGCAGACTTGCAAACCCAATATAACAGCAGCCCCTTACAAGTGCTGTTTCTCATCCTAAGCAATCTCCTCCAGAAATTTTCAATCGCAAGGCAGCATACAAGACGCCTAACTATTTTATATCCTATGATCCTACCATTTCTCGATCTGTTGCTATTTTGGCCACTCATTAGGTCACTTTCCAAATATTGTGTACAGCTATGTGTCAATCATTGTCACAGCCCAGCTCCTGGCTAAGCCAATCCAGGACAAAACTGGGAGGAAAAAAATGCCAGCCAAAGCAAGCACTGTGCAGAAAACAGTCAACGATTTAACTGTGGAAGGCTACGTGTCTTCCAAAGATAGCATAAGCCCACTTGATGCACAAGTAGCACACAGCACTGTTGCTCCCCAAAATAGTTCTACACACTCAAAATACTCAGTTTATGCCGACTGGCACCTGCAAATAAACAGATGTTAGAATTTCAAGAACTGAGAGATGACACTGTAGGAAACTCTTGGGTGGCTCCTGCCTAAAAGCAGCCTAACTTGGTTTCTGGAAAGAGCAAAACATCTAGCATATGGACAGAACTTTTCCTATTGAGTAAGATCATCCCTAACACTTTCTAAACCTGTCAATGGAAGCAGCTGTATAAGCAAGCAGCATTAGCTGGGGGAGCTGAAAGCATTCCCACTTCCTTCAGAGCACGCTCGGTGGGTGCTGCTGTGCCCTAGGAGGTGGCCATGCCCCTTGCCTCGTCCCCAAGCATGAGCTGCATTAATACACAGCTCAGGTCAAGCCTGGAACCAAAGACATGACCTGTGCAAGATCCCTTCCCTCAGAGGGTAATGAGTTGTGGCACAGTGTGGCCCAGGTGGCAGCTCCCTACAGCAGGGCCAATGGGTGGCACAGGTTTGGCTGCTGCCTGCAGGGTGACCTGGGTAAATCCTGAGGAGCCAGGGAGACAGTGCTCCAAAGGGGAGTGGTAAAGGGATGTGAGGGGAAAAATGGAGAGAGATGTGAACCAAGAGGAAAAATGGAGAGAGTTTGACAAAAGGATTAACTCCTATCTGTGAAAAGTGCAAGTAGAAACAAGAGAAAGAAGTCAGGAGAAACTTCAGGAAAAATTCTGGAAGCTGTTTTGGGGACTTTGTGCACGTGCCCTTCATCTGCTTTTGTGGGTGATTCTTTGTTTCGGGGTTGTTTTTTTCTGCCTTCTTTATCCCCAGAAGAAGGAGCCAGAATAAGCACAGCATACCCTGAGTGCACCAGCCCCAGGACTGGGCAGTGGACATACAGCTGAACCTGGCTCTTGTGACTACCTGGAGAGCACAAAGCTTTTGGTTCACATGGACTAGCAAAACCTATCTAGTAACAGGGGGCTGTGGTATGCTGCCTATTCCAGCAAAATCTATGTGCTGCAAAGGATGTGTGTTCCTACATCAAGTATTCTGTGTTATATGCTTGCTAAGGGTGCATCAGACTGACTGGATTGTGAATTATACGCTCTCAAAAATAGTTTGTTTCAGTTTCTCAATAGTTGTCTCAGACTGGATGTGTTTGCAAGATTCTTAAGCAAGAAATGATTTCTAATTAAGGATAAAAGAATGTGTACACAGCTTGAGCTCCTCACTCCTAACAGTTGTAATATGGTGACTGGTGGGGAATTTGAGTGGTTTTCATTGAACAACCCCATCATTGATGGATTAGAAATAGGTATTTTGACTGAGAACACTTCTGAAGCCTGTACTGGGAAGACTCAGAAACACCTCTCTCTGGGCAGCGCTCCGGAGGTTGGGCACAGCACTGCAAACCCTCACCCAGTGCAGCCACCACAGAACGCCCGAGGCAAGAGCCCTCCCCAAGGCACAGCTCTGCTGTTTGGAGGGTTTTAGCTGCCATGCACCAGTGGAGACCCCCATTACAGAAGTGCTTGACCCCAACAACTTCCTGTGGCAAGGCGCTCCACAGCGGATTGTCTCTGCCTGCCCCAGAGTTATTTAATTTCCTTCCCTTGGGTCCCTACAGCCCAGTCTTGCCCGACAAAACGCACGCTCAACTTTTTTGCTTTTGTCACGTCCCTTCTTACACTTTCTTAGCCTATAAAGATAGATACAAAAGTGATTGACTATTGCCAGAGAGAAGAAAGTGATTTAAATATCACTTTTAAATAGAGGGGGGCACGTCTCGCTGTTAGTAGGGACGAGCTGTTTTCCGTGCGCCCGTCCCTCCACCTCCTCCGCACTTCTGGCAGCGGGGCGGTCGGATCCCGGTAACCATTTACCACACTGTCAACACGGGTTAGCGGGACAGCAGCGTGGGGCAGCGTCCCCGCGTCCCCCGTGGGGCGGAAGGCGGCCGAGGGCTCGGCATCATGGCGGTTGGGGCACTCACCTCGCTGCGCTGGAGCTGGAAGAAGCTGTTGAGATAGCTGGAGCTGAGCGAGGAGCCCAGCTCCGGGGGACTCTTGGTGTAGCCGAGGTCGGGGTGCTGCGAGGAGGAGGGCTCGGGGCGGAAGGCATCGAAGGCGCTGGCCTGGTGCGTGTCTTGCAGCGAGAGATAGACCCAGTTGAGGAGCTGGGCGGGCTGGTACACGGACGCGGCGCTGGTGTCGATGGCTGACAACAAGCTCATCTTTCCCCCGAGCGGCGGCCGCCTCCGAGCTGCCGCTCCCGCTCCGGCCGCGTCCCCGTCCTCGCGCGGGCCGCCTCCTCCCGCCGCCCAGAGGACGGGCCGGGGGCTCGCCGCTCCCCGCTCGCTGCCCTACGGCCCGCGGAGCCCGCCCAGCCCCAGCGCTCCGCGCCGCACAGGCATCGCTGCCGCCGCCCGCGGGCCGCGCAGGAAACTTTCCGCGCTCTGCTCCGGGCCCCGCTATCTGTCTTTATTCCCACTCCCGCAGGCACTGCCGGGGAGGAGCCGCCGGCGCTCCCATACGCCTCCCGCCCGCCGCGGGGTGCGGGGCCGGGCGGGGCTCTGATCCGGCCGCCTCCGCGCCCGCCCCGGCCCGGTGTCCCCGCACGGGGCGCGCCGGCGGGCGGGCTCGCTCGGCCCGGGGCTTCCTTTTCCTCTTTCCTGCGATAGCTGCCTCGCACGCGGCCGGCCCGGGGCTGATCGCTGGGGCCGTTGCGGAGCGGGCGAGCCCCGCTCGGTGCTCCGGCGTCCCGCCCCCGCTCCTCGCTGGGATCCGCGGCGCGAGGTGCCCGCTCGTTCACCCCCTGCCAGAGGCGCAGTTTACAGAAGCTCCCTGGCTGCGAGCGGTGCCAGGCCCTGCTGATGGCCAGGGTTTCCCAAATAAGGCGGCGAGCGTGCCGTGTTCCGCTGGAACCCCGCTAGGCTGCTCTGGCCCCGGGCCGCGCCGAGGTAACGCCGCGGCCTTTTAAGGAGTCGGCAGCACGAGGGGGTGATGGACGATCGCGCTCTTTGGAAGGAGCCTCAGCGGTCTTGTTCCCAGCAGAACAAGAAGAAGACGAAGAGGAAAAAAAAATCCAACACTTTCATTTCTTAGATAAAACAAAAATCTGACCTTTGAAACTTCAAAGTTGGCATCCAGGTTTGCCATAATGAGTCACACGTCTCTGCTACACTGGAGGAAAAACCGCTGTACTGAATGCAGTAGGAAATGCAGGCTGGTGTGTGCACAGCAGGTAACTCATCAGCTGCAAACCTGACAGGTAGATGCACCTTTCTACTGAAAGCAGAAGTGCAGTCAGCTGCACAGCTGCCCACTTGCTGGAGTGTGAGAGAAGGTGGGGTTTGCAAAGCTGCAAAGCCAGGTCAGGTTTGAAATAACTAGATGCAACTTAGGAGATGCATTAAAGGAGATGCAACTCCTTTAATGGTGCTAATATGTATATTTATTTTAGAAGAGAAAGTTCTTGCAGTGTGGATCCAATCTACTCATTTATGAGCTCTTGGTTCACAGGCACCTCTGGGAGTTTCTGAATGTGTTTGTGTCAGTCCAAGAAGGAACAGGCTGTGCTGGGCAGTGCAGAGGGTCTCAGTTGTCTGTGGCACACATGGTGGGGTCACAGAGCCTGAATCAAACTGCACTCAAATTCAAACAATTGCTTAGGGTATTATTCAAACAAAAAAAGTTTGAACTAGGTTTAAGGACTTAATAAATTATGGATGAGGATTGAACTGTATTTGCTGGTAAATGGAAAAAGAATGAGAAATAAAGCTTGTGTTTGTGGAGCCCGCGTTTCTGGTAGGAGGTGATGGTCATGTCAGGGCAAGGCTCCGGGTTTGCAGTTGTGAACTTCTGTGGGCGTACTAATTCCTTCCTTAATGACACTCTGCATTTTTATCACTTCCTTCTTTTACCTGATAAATTAGTTCCACTGCTCACTCCCATAGTGTGTGGACAGTGATACAGTGAAGCTCAAGGTTGCTCTGAGCAAGCAGGAAACAGAATGTAGCAGGGTTCCTGTAGTGATGTGGAGTGGCGGAGGTGCTACAAAGTTTCACGAGTGCTTTGGGCATATTTGCAATTCCCCCCGGACAGCAGGCCAGCTGGATTCTGGCTATGTGGGGGGTTGAGCGTGTTGAGTAAGTGCTTTGTTCAGCCAAGCGTCAAGAAAGGGAAAGACTGCAAATGCCTCTGCTGCGAGTGGTTCAATCATGCAGTGCTCGAACTGAGGGATGTGGCTGCCATCCTGGCCTGCTGCTGTAGCCTCTTCTGGAACATAATTTCCATGGAATTCTTTCCCTCTGAATTGGAGATTGCTCGTAGCTCAGCAAAACGCCGCTGCCACATTTGCAGATGTCCAGTGATCATCAAGATGATGACTTTTTTTTTCTTGTAAGTCTCCTCCTTGTTCACCTTTAGAAGTCATAGATTGAAGAGAAGGGGATGAGCACAGTGGTCACTGCAGCAGACGTGTTGCAGTTGAGAAAAAAATGCTGTGAAGTTCAGTTTTGTCAGTTGTTCTCTGAAAGGTGTGGGGGGAAACTAACCCATGAGACAGCCCAATGGCTGCAAGATGCTTTCAGCTCAGTTCCTACTGATCATGGCAGGCTGGAATGTAAGCAACATCAGCTGCATGGACTGTGCATCAGCTGCATGGTGCTAAAGCAGTAGCTTGTTTATCCTCCTGGTCTTACTTGTGCGTGGTGTTAATGAAGTCAGAAAACAACCAGAACTGTAACATGAAACTTTAAATGGCTTGCATGGCTTATGTGACTTGGTAATAGTCTTGAAAGAGGTCAAAATCAAATGTACAGAGAGAATCCAGCCTGTTTATCCCAGTTCTGTTCCCCAAGCAGCAGGTCACTGTGCAGCTTATTAGTGTCATGTAGCTGCTCACCTCAGCAAGCTGGGCTTCTTGCAGCTGCTCTCTGCCTGAGGAATTTTTGCAAGAGGAAGAACAGAATTGTCAACTTCTGGCCAGGAATCACATCATTAATCCAAGCAGTCATGTTCCTGCTTTTAGTGTTCATACCTTTAGAAGGTGACAGCCATTAACTTACACTGTGCTTCATAAGTGTGTTTATGTTAGGATTTATTTGTTTGTTTAATGATATTCTGCTTTGTTGTTTTGTTTTGTTTTGTTTTGTTTTTCCAAAAAATGCATGCACCCTACTAGAAAATTTCCTAGGTTCTCATCCTTTTTAAAAACATCTTGGCCTGATTTGCTGTCATCTTAGTTTAGCTCCTAACTAGGTGGGGTTCCAAGGAGAAGATGGAAGTAATGTCTAAATGTGGCAATGAGAGTGGAGAGCTTTGAGCCTTTCACTGAACCCACGAACACACAGTGCAATGGGCCTCTTGGCTGTAGCACAGCAGGAATATTCTAAGTGAAGTTTTTTCTCTACCACAGAGATTCTTATGAAATAAATTAGCCATGCTATGGAAATAGTACATAAGCACCCTTCGGATTATGAGAAGGCATTTCAGTTTTACAGTTGTAATAACAGTACATCTTCATGTGATGTTGCTCAGATCTGGATGTCAGACACTTGTGCTTGCTATGTAGGTAGGGCGGTTCTGCTGCCAGAAATGAAGCACAGCATAAACCAAGCATTATAAAAGTTAGTCTAGAAAATGTAACCTAGACTTATGTACAGAAGTCAAAATGCACGTTTTCTTCCCCTAAGCAGACGAGATGTAAAAGTGCTCTTCCTTCTAGAGCTTTGACATAGAAAGTTCTGGAAATGAATGAATGTGAATTTAAAGCTTATCATCTGTAGCCTTTTAGTAAATATGTACCATATGCAATACTGACTTGCTGTGGGTAGTGTGCCAAGCACAGCTCCTAAGGCTGCCTAAAACCACAAAGTGGGTAATTGCTGTAACAGACCCTCACTGAGCACGTGGTTCTGCACCTGGCCAGCTTATGGTTTCAAGTCTTGGGGCCTCCCCACTTGCTCTAGGTTAGCATATCTATGCATTGCTGAATAATTGCATGAAAACTGTAGTTAATATGGGTAGTTGTATGAGGAATACTGCTTTCAGTGGTTTGGGGTTTTTTGAAGAAGGAGGTGTTTTTGTTTTGGTTTGGTTTTGCATTGTTCTACAAAGGTCTCTGCTGACTCTTCAGCTGCTGGACAGACTTCTGAAGTGTTCTGTTTATTTCACATCAAGAGACAGGAGGCCTTGTGTCTACTGCTGGTCTAAGAGTTTGGCATCCCTAACCAAAGCAGTAGCTGAGGCGTGGTATCCCTGTACTTAGCCCATCCTATCCCCTTGCTCTCACTTGCTCCGGGAATCCTATGGAGCCGGGAAAGGCAGCAGAGTAGAGGGGAGGGAGGGGACACAGGCGCAGCAGTATGCCCTGTGCCCTGCCCGAGGGACCTCAGTGGGTACTGGCATCCCCCAGCCAGGGAGCAACACATTATTCTGCCAGTGCATATAAATGGTTCTGAGTTTGCCCACTGTGGAAGAACAAGGCTAAAGAAAAGAGAGCAATGGCAGGAAGGAGAAGAAAACAGCTGAGATAAAGGCGAATGAAATCAGCACTAAATAATAAGAGAAGAGGGAGCAAGTGGGGCCTATGAACAGAGTGCTGTAATGGGATTGGAGCTGCAATTTGATTTTTGGTAGCAGACTGCAGTTGTGAAGTAATGCCTGCCTTAGGTCAGCTCGGCTCTGGGAGCAGTGTTTTGTCCATGGCCTATGAGCCTGGTGGCACCACAGTTGTCTCTCAAACTGTCCCTGCCTCCTGCTTTAATGCTGCACACTCACTGGTTTCTTCTCAGTGCCTTCTTTACATACTCAGCCCTATTGGAAATTTTGCTTTTTCTGTGTTATCCCAGATTTCCACCAGGTTGGGTAACAGAACAAGGGTTCAGTTTTTTCACTGGAGTGTGTGCATATCATTCACTGCAACTTCTGTGGCTGAGGTGATTCTAGTCTGGGCATTTCTGGTGTTTAGCCCTACCCCTGTTCCAGGAAAGTTTGTTTCCTGGTTACTTTGAGTTGACACAGTATTTATATCAGAATCGGAAAGTCTCCAAGGAGATTTCAGGCACTTCTTTACGTAAAACAAATGAACTGCAGACGTTTGAACACAAGAGATTTTGTTTTCATGTTCCAGAGTGTGGTTCTTTGTTTCAAGTAAGGTTTCTCTCTCTTTGCCTTAGTCAGCATACCTCACATACCTGTCAAATTTACTGAGATGTTCTAGAAAATGTCTTACCTACATCTCCTGGCTCTCAGTTGTCTGGTGCTGGCAATATCTGTATACAGCTTTGAGTAGGCAGAAGCTGCTACTCAACACCATCTCATCAAGGGCCCAAAGTCATCAGCTTTTACATCTGATGGCATATTGGGTCTTGAATTTGTTCTGCTATAGGGTTTCATGAGGGCAATTATGTTGCTGCAGGCAGAAATATGACTAAGCTGCTCTGGTGTAGAACTTTATGTCCATTTATCAGTTATATGTAAAAATAATTGTATTCTTCATTTCCTCTATGCCATCCTAGGTGAGAAAGATGAAGATATAGTAGAGATTACAGTAAAGAAGTATAGGTAATTAAGTTGTAAGGGAAAACATACCCCACTCTATTGATGTAAATTTGGAATATTTTGAGCAAAACTGTTCTTCTGGAAAGTTTTGGATTTGAATTCTGTTTCTGGTTTGTTATTATCATTGTTTCCTTGTGTATTTTTGTTTGTTTGTTTATTTTATTTTGCCTACTAACTTGAAATTTAATTTTTAATCCCTGAATGGATTTAAACTCCTCTGCAAAGCTTTACAATGCACCTGCTGAGATGAAGCTGGCACCAAGCCACACATACTGACCTGACCCTTTCCCATCCACATTTAGTCAGGTGAGTAACTTTCCCCACATAAAGGGTTGAACAAGCCTCCTAGTGTCTGTCTTACACTCAGCTGTTAATTTGAAGGTGTTAACATGCACCATCTGGTCCTGCAAGGATGGGATTAGTCAAGCATATCATTACCACTAATAACTTGTTGAATGAAAAGTAAAAATGAAAGCTGAGGAAATCTGCTAGGGTGTAACTGCTCCTAAATTAACTTTCCAGCATTTCTGTCTTATGGAATGTCCTATTTGCCAGGAAACGTGAAGAACCAATGAACAGATGACACACAAAAAAGTGTGGGTTTTTTTTTCCTGCTGTCACTGTGGACTGCTCCTTGTTCTCTGTCCCTTGTCTCTGCCAGCCCACAGGACAGAGCTGGCTGTGCAGCTGCAGAAGTCCTTTTCCAGCCAACATGCCCACATTGTGACCTTTGCCACAGAACCAAAGTCTCTGTGGAGAGAACAATCATCCTTGTTCATGCTTTTGGAGATGCTTCTGTCAAAACCGAATTGCTCAGGTAAGTAAGGATATTGAGAAATTGGGGGAATATTTTGTTATAATCCTAATACTCACCTTAAATACCGTGACAAAAGGTCTTGTGTGTTTTTACACTGAGATAATAGAAATGAGAGATTCCTGATTTTCAATCTTTTTGTGATGGCTTTCCTCTATACTAATTGTCTACTCTGTCCCAAGGGAAGACATCTTTCAGGAAGGTGGCATTAACTCACAAGCACCGATGACATACTGATAATGTTAAAGTGCTACAGGTTCCTGCCATTGCCAAATTCCAGCTTTCTTAATGGCACAGTTATATATTGCATGGGCAAAAAACGTTTTCCATCCTTCAGCCAAGATTTTAATAAAGAAATGCTTTTGACATCTATAGTCTGCTTTCAGGCAATCGCTGTTGTGTTTTGAATGAAGGAGAAGATGGTGAGTGAGATTTCAGTGGCTGTTAAATAGCCTGTGTTCATTCCTTCCCTTAAAAATAATATTAGAAATCAGTTTTTATATAGTGTTGAGAAGGAGGGAACTGTTGAGCACAGATTACTTCAAGTATGAAATGCCCATTCTGTTTTATGTAGTCGGGAAGTAGAGGTACGAGCTGTTGTCCCTCATTAACAAGAGCCAGAGGGGCTGCGGAGAAACTTAATGCTCTAGCTAATTTCTGGAGTAATATTCTACATGCTACTCATTTTCCATCCAGCATGAACATGTGCATTCTGACTCTATTTACATGAAAGCACAGCAAAGTGTGGATGACACACCTCCACACCGAGGCCCGGCGCAGGAAGGGGTCTTGCTTTTCAGCCAGATTCTTTCTAGGTCACCAGTGCTTTGAATGAAGATGTCAGAATCCTGCATCTGTTCTCCTATCTTGCCAGATGTCTGAAGGTGAGATAAGAGGCTTCATGCAGCGAAGGAAAAAAATTTATCTGTACTGTGGTTTTTTTGTGAGTCAGCTAAAAAAAAATAAATAAATCAGGCCTCCCTTGGAAAACTGAATGAAATGAAGAGGTTTCACTTGGCTGGGATTTACCTATATTTAGTAAAGAATTCAACAATACACTAGAAAGAATATCCTCTGTTTAACTTCTTTTAAACCTTTTCTTTTGCTGACCTGAAAATATGAGTGTGCTGCAAATATTGCCAAAATTATGATTGTCTTCAAAATCTTTTGAGAAGAACTGACAGTGGCAGCTAATATCTCCAGCAGAATGTTGTGGTTTGGCTTTGATTTGTGGTTAGCTGTGGCTAGAGTGGCAGCTGGAGGTACAATTTGCAGAAGTACTTCCAAAATCATGATTCATTTCCAGTTGTAGTTGGACAGATTGAACTGGGTTCAGGCTTGGTTTGATTCCCTCTTCTAAAATACCTGTATCTTGTACTGTTTCTGCATTTCAAAGGTTCTCTTGTTCTCTCCGCTGTCATAGTTACGCTATTGTAATTCTTTCATAAAGAATGGCTCTAGAAGGCCAATAAATAAATAATTCATATATTCAATACCCCCTAAATATCTGCTTTCTGGATAGCTTGAAGGCTGTATGTTAGCAGGAGGCTTGGGTTACTCTGGGACATTTTTTAACTGACAGTCACACTTTTAAAATGAATAATCGTGTTTGATCATAATAGCAGCCAGTCTGCAAGGACTCATAAATTCCACTGAGTTACCAGAGATATAGTTTAGTCTCCTTGGAATCCATAATGCATTTTTAATCGGACTATTATGGTCTATGGTACCTGCATATTCCATTGAAAGTTTGAAAAACTTTCTATTATAATTCAATAGAAACCTAAAGAGTCATATATCCTTCTTGGGTTTCTTGAGCTTATTTTCTTGGCTTGTGGTAACTCCCAGAGAATGGAGAAAGGGCTTTACTTTTTTGACCTGCTTCTTCAGTCATTTGCTTTTCCTCACTGAACTTTCCTTTAACAGTAATAAACTCTTTGTTCCCTCTCTTGCTCTGTAACAATTTGAATGCTTGTTGTTTTGAAAGCCTTTTGGGGGGAGTAACACTCCAACCAACACTGGGTGGGTTAACGCATAAGGTTATGTCTGCTCGAGAAAGTACTGTGAATATTTCTAAAGGAAGGTCAGTAGGTCTGATATCCACACTACTCATTTCAGGGATTTCTTTTCAATAGGATGAATCTAGTTTAGCTAGTTGGACTGAATGCCCTGTAGTAGTCAGAACACATTTCAGGGCATGAGAGATTAGGGCATGTTGTGTGTGCTCTGACATATGAACAAAAACAAGGGAGAACAGTCACAAGATTTACATGGAAATGTTAAAAAAACTGTGTAAAAAATGTTACAATCCAGCTGTTGTGTAGGTGCACTTACCTGGGAGCACTGCATGCCCTAAACTGTTTCTGTGGCTAGCTGTGTAGAGAAGATACAGTATATCTGTATTTCCTCTGAGATGGTCTTAGGACTGACAGCAAATTCCTCTCATTCCCCTCCCACCTATTCAGGATGGATTTCAGCAGTGTTCTCTTACAGCTTTTTTTTTTTTTTTTTTTTTTTTTTAACGCATTTTTGCCTGTGGAATTTGAAAGAAAGCTAAAAACCCAGCATTACTGTTAATAAGAGTTTCAAAATCACAAGCTGTCCCTCCTGTGCTTTTGCGGGACATGGAATATTGCATGAATCCTTGCTGCACTGGCATTCCAGCAGCTTTTCTGTGTACAGCTTGTCTTTGCTCATACTTCTCTGCTTCCTCCATTTTGTAGTTTATTTATCCCTTCTGCAAGGCCCAAAAGGATCTATGCTATGAATAATGGCCCAACTTGGTCCTGATAATCACTTATTTGCTTGGAATGAAATTAAAACTATTCATTATTTGACACAGGACACTGAACAGCCATCAGGTCAGGATGTTGTCAGTGATGTGGGGTAAGTTACACCTAACAAGGGCAGAAGAAAATGATCCTATATTATTCTCTTCAGGTTCTAAAAATAATGTTTTTCTTTAGCGACTCTCAGCTGAACAGTACTCCAGAATTACTAACTATTTTATCAATATATAAGGGTGAGCGCAGCCACCAGAGAAGTGTTATAAAACCAGCTGGGTAGGTACATAAGCTGAACAACTTGACCGTGGGTAACAGTGGCCCCATGGCAGGCAGAGCCAGCCAAGGCAGTGACCTAGAATTTTGTACTCGAGCTACTAAACCACATAGAAACAATTTGATGAGTGTCCTTTCACAATGGAGATGCTGGAAATACATTCTCTCCCTTGAAAAAAATGTTCTACGTTTGGGATGCAGAGTTCTACACTGCCTTTTCCACTGAAACAAGAACAGTATATATTAAAAAAATAAAATAAAATAAAATCTGAGAAAGCTGGCCAGTTCTGATTTTTATGTTTTTGTTCCATTGAGTTTTGACTAAAATCTGGACACATGAAGAATATTTCTCCTTCAGGTCACCGAACTGCGGATCTCTGAGCTGGTTCCTTCCCCTTTTTCTGGGCTGCTGAAGATGGTGGTGCTCCCTGGGCTGTAAGGATGACATCTTCTGAACCATTCCCTTTATCCTGTTTTGCAACACAAGTTTAAGGGGAACAGTTTCCTCTGTTTATTGCGATTGAAGAGTGGCTGTGTTTAGAATGAAGGGCAGCACTGGGGATGTGTGAAAGCCTTTATTTGTGTTCTTCTTTTCTTTTTGCACTCTTCAGGCAGTGTTGCCAAGTTGCACCTCTCTTAAGTGTGAGAAAGAACAGCACTGCAAAGCAGTGACTTTAAAGAGCCTGGCTGCATTTTGGCACCTGGTCACTGGAGATGGAATGTGTTTAAAACCTTAAGCTCCCTCCAGCTGTCTGTGGTATACTTGTGGAAAACAACAATAATGCTTTTCCTGTTCTTCCTAGAGCCAAATATGTCTGTTACAGTCAAGTAACAGAGCAGTGTAATCTAGTACTGATATCCCTTCAAGCTAAACAGGGCACCATGGGAAGGGAAAGGAAACCAAAATGTTGGGCTGTGGCTCAGCTTTGCTTGGCCACGCATGTGCTTGTGGCTTCCCAGCGCCTGCCCAGGCCCTGCTGCTCCAAGGATAAGACAGTGATTTACGACAAGCTTTGTACTTTAAACAATTTTTCATTTGAAGTTCTGCTCTTACTATCCAACTTATCCTCTTACAGCGATGAAGGTACAGGCTACACATGAGGGGAGTATTGTTATTTCTGCGGGATATTATTTAAAATAAATTTTTTTAAAAAGTAAAAAAAGAAAATCACCCTAGCTTGTGGTGAGAGCTCTGTTTGCAAACCATTTTCCTACATTTTACGTGGAATACCTCCAGCTCCCTCTTTTGCATTGGTTGTCTGTGACACGTTCCCAGAACTAATAAGCCCCTCTTTTTTCCAACAAGATGAAGGCTCCGGGCCTGCTATAATTGCTCCCAACATCCTGACTCTACCTGGAATGCTTCCATCTCCTGGAACAAGCCCAGTGTCTGCTCTGCAAACCACAGTGTCCATAGTTTTGGTTGTTAAAAATACTAAAGATATACTTTCTTAAATGTACCTGTATGAGAGTTCAAGTGTTGACAGTTCCTACTAGCATATGAAGCACATTTATTTGATTTTGACTTTACGCTTGATGCCCGTTAACATTTTAATTTAAAGATTTTATTTTACAAAGTTGATAAATCTTTTATTTAATGACCTTAATCCTTGTGTCCTTTGCATAACAACATTTTAGGTATTTATACTGCATTTCAGTACAAGACACCACAGAATGTACTTTTCATCTTAATTCCTCCTTGTTTCTCTACTTCTCTTTGGATGAGTGTTGCTTTGTGTATTTGCTTGCCCTGACAGATTTTGTGTAAGTATTTCCAGGTTTGTATTTTCAAGTGATTTTTTACTGTTTTTTTCCATTCTTTTTTCCTTTTTTTTTTTTTTTTTTTTTAATAATTATTATTATTATTATCTTTTTAGGACGATGGCAACTTTGAAATCCCAGGCAAAAAATGCTATGTGGCTGAGAGACTTGTATTAACTTTATAGGAGAGCAGAACTCCCAGCTCTTTCAACAAGCAGACGTGTGAGAAAAGTGGATGCGTATGTTACAGCAGGCATGAGATCTGCTGCCCACAGGACACTGAGTGGGGCTGAGGCAGGCTTGGTGTGGTCTTGTGATGCTGAGGGCAGCTGCTGGTTTCAGTGAATAAGGATGGCTCTGGGCACTTTGTCTGTTGATTTCTTTCTCGTGAAAGTAGCAGGCAGCTCTGAGAGCATGGTGTCTGGTTCCCACTAGTTGCAGTCTGGATGTGAACCAGTGACCCGGCTCACAAGTTCAGAGCTGTTAACCCCATGCAACTCCTTTTACATTTTAAAATGGTACAGACCAAAAGCAAACGAAGGACACAAAGCTGAGTAAGTCATCGCTTATATACTCTGCCACTAGAGCATTGGATTTGTTTACTTTTCGTATTTGCTCTTTTGCATTTAGCTGCTGCTGTGTTGCCATCAGCTTCTTGATCAGTGCAGGGACATCCTGGCCTGCCCAGCACAGCCACTGGGGTAGGAGGGTCTCAGACATGGTGTGAAGCTCTCTGCCAGGCTGGCCTTGCAGGGTGCGTGGTATTTTCCTGTCAGCTAGATGTAATTGTTTGCATGGAGACTTTGCTGAGAAGCCTTGGGAGGGGGAGAACAGAACTGAAATGCACTTTTCATCAACTCTGCACATTCATATACATCTGTGTACTCAGAAAAATACCCGAAGGTTTATGCTGCCAACAAAAACAGCTGTATATAATGAACAGCCAGTCCTTCCTGTATACTACTCCAATATATTGCTCCCATATGACCTACAGCATAAAAAATATTTGTAGAAAGGACTTGGCAAATGATTTTCAGAAGTTAATACATCTGAAAAAAGGTATGACAAAATTTAACAAAACAAAAATTGAAATAATCATTGGATTTTACTTGAGGAATTCTCTCCTTCAGAAGTTTAATTTCAGTACTGTTCTGTTTTCCAATCTTATATAAATGTATCAATAGTATAATTCATAAATGGAGATTTGATTATTCTGGTATTCATTTTTATCATCTGTGGAAGAGTGGATTTCATTTTTATGTTATTTCTACTGTAGAAGGAATGTATATGTATGTCTCTGGCTACATGCGTATGCTCACAGCTAGTTATTTTCCTTATTTACATTTATGAGAGAACTCTTCACAATGCCTTTTGAAAAACACTCAAATTCTATTGTTGCCTATTTTGTTAACTTATTTATGTATTGAAATAGTCAAAGGAGGGAGCAGATTTTCTTTAGAGAAACCATACTTCTTTAAACAGTTGGCACTTTCTATCTCAGTGTTGCACTGTGCTGCCCTTAGTAACTTCTTAATAGTTTCCCACTAAAACGCTTTTGATTATTATAAATGAATGATTTATTATAGACTGCAATTATTTGCTATCATCAAGTATTGCATGCAGTGCATCTTGTATTTGACTGAAGCTATGTACTGTGACACAAGCTTTCTCCAAGTACACATATCTGTCTGACTTTTTTACAACACAAGGAAGGACTGCATTAGAAAGGAGATTCAGAGGTGGGGTGGGGGGGAGAGGGGAAGGAAGAAATGGTAAAAGGTGGTCTGGACTATTTTTAAAAAATTGATTAATTAAAAACTAACAAACAAATATAATTTGCCAGAGTGATGCTTCAAGGAGCAATTTACAAGTACAAAATTCAAAGTAATTGTTAAACTTTAATATTCATTGTCAGAACAGATTTTTTAAATTATTAATTCTTTTCTCTACAAACTTGCAAAATAGTTTTGTCTGATTTGAAGCAGCATATTTAGGAATAACTGTATTTTACCTTCTGTTTCAGTTACCTTCTGCTCCTGACTTAAGGATGAAGTGGGAATCACTCAACTTTTCCCACTATTACTGAGTTATTGTAATTAGTCATTGGCAGTTTCTTTGTCCTCATCCATTGGGATGGTGCCTCCCACTCCCTTGCTTTGGCCAATGGTTACTTAAGGCTCAGTGACTGTTTCTTGCTCTACGTGTGCAGTCAGTTAATATCCTGAAACGATCTTGATGATCTGTCAGCAGTTTGTGCAGCTATTCCTTCTGAGCTTTCACTCAACATAAAGCATGATCTCAGTATAGTGGCCTGTGGTGAGATTTTCGTTAAATTTTATTTCCAGTAATTTAGGATTAGGTTAGATTCTGTGAAAGATGATGTACAAATTAGACCAAAAAATCAGTTTCTAATTTTTGACAGGAAAAGACTACTTTACCACTGACAATTTTGTTTCATATTGTTTTCACTTGACTGTATCGTCCAATATCTGACACATCATGTTAGACCTTGAGATTTAGCTCATATTAGCTCCACTTTGAGAATTTGTCCAAAGCTCCCTGTATTTATTCTTAATCTCTAGGGTTGCACTAGGAAATTCATCATTCAGATGGCTCTGTTCCTGACCTATTATTATTATTATCTGTGTATCTTGTTTTACCATTTTGAAAACAGTTTTTGTCTAAATCTCCTAGTCACATCCTTCAGTGCTAAGATAGCCTGAGATTTTAGCTACAGATTTCAAGCATTGCTATGTGATTGCATAGCTGTTGAGATGAAGGGGGATTAGTATAGTTTAGCCTTGATTGTATAGGTCATTGGAAATCATGTATTGGTAGAGTAACAAGCTATAAGAATTCATCCTTTGGTCAAGTCACAATGCAGCTTATGTAGACAACAACTCAGCAGTATTTTTTCCCATTAGTAAACCACTGACCTTAGGCTCCCTCTATGGTACCACTCTTCTCAAGTGTGGTAATGTAATTCTGTTTGGTACACAGCACCTATGCATCCTGTGACTTTATCAAATGAATGCATAAGCATCTTTGACTTGGAATTCTTGGCCACTCAGTTTTCTAAAAGTATCAGTAGCTTTATCTGCAATGGCAAATAGACAGTGAATATCTGTACTTAAATAGTTGGACCAAAAAAACTGCATCTATTTCTGTAAATCCCTAAAGTGAACTGTGAAATAGTTGCTACTACTGTGTAATCCTCTTGTAATCACCTGTAGTGCTTGCTGAAGAAATGCAAATTTTCCAAACTTTATAAGCAAAATCAAAACCAGGCTGAGTACAGTTCAATAGTTGTGATGTAGAGACCTGAATTCTGGAGTCAATGCCATGTACTGATGCATGATTTCTCCCAAACTGCTGCATGAAATGTATCTGATTGCATCTCTGCAGGATGTTTTAACTACTGTATGTCAGTAAAACTTGTTGTTTGGAATGTATCAATAGCAACTGTAATTTTGTTCATTTGTCAGCAATAGTCAGGATTTAGGAACATTATCTCCTTTAGACTTGGATAACAAATCCATAGTGAGAGGGCATTTTTACCTATCTCAGAAGCTTGTTATATCTAGATTTATTACTGTCTGCAAAGAAATGTGAGATCTTGCAGGAGCACCCTCTAGAAATCTGAACTTTCTGAAAACATTTTGGCTATTTTTCCACTTTTGAATCAGTGCCCAAACTTTTCCCCCTCTTTTGAGATGCTGTTTTCATTGCTGCACCTGCCAGTCTCTTTGTTTTCCCTCAAAATAATGTGATAAACTAAGAAATCTTAAAGCTTTCAGTTGCTGAAGTATCTTCTTAGACACGAAACTTTGCAATGCCTGTTACTGCTTGGGTTAAGAAGGGGGGCATTGTTGCTTAGAGAGCTCCCATAAATACTGTGTTGAAGCATCTCATAAAGAAAAAATGCATACTGGGAAATAATCAACAGTGATTCATTGATTTCTCACTACACTCTGAACTGCCTGTTTTCAGCTTCTAAATGAATCAACATACAGTAAAGTCTCAATCATGAAGAATGGCTACTGGTATGCAGCAGCACATCTTGTGGTGAAGGCAAAGGATGGAAGTTGCACTGAGCTGTGTTCCGGTCACTCATTGAGCCATAGACTCTCCATGGTCTTAGGAAGGCCACCTTGCTTCTTTGGCTCATCAATTCGTTTGTCCACCTTTTCTAGCTAAGATTTCTGACCGTGTTATCAGGGACTGTCTTTAGTCTTGTGACCTTTTGTCCTGTCAGGCCCAACCAAATAGTCCACTGTAGATCCCTCTTATTGTGTTCATTGCTGCTGTCCTCTACAGGAGTTTCCAAGATCAGAATTAATACATCACATAGTTTAGTGTTGATGGGATGTATGTGGTCACCAGTCTCCTTCTTACTATTTACCTTTTTTAGCTATTTAAGTCTCTTGCATTCCACTTTCGAGGAAAAGGAAGTTGATCAAGTATCTTTATAATCTAAATTTTCTTCCTGCATTGAGGCTAAATACAGCCTCAAACTAATTAGTTCAGATGTTTGGGTAGCTTATGCCTAACCCTTTCATTGAGAACATCCCATTAAGAAATCAATTTCATATGCATGAAAGTCATATGCAAAATACTGTTGTGCATCACTAGGTATATGTTGGTAGCAGTCCAATTGGACAGGACTGGGGTGAAATGGATCAGCATTGTGGCACTGCTTCAGGTTAGAGTTGTGGGTGAGCTCTAGCTACGCCATGTGACTTTTGTAGTATCTGCTGTAAATAAACAAGAAGAGTAGATTTGTAGGTGGTATTAGACATCAGTTTTCCTGTAACTGGAATCCTGGAAATGTTTACAACAGTGATGCAAACACTTATGTTGAAGAATAGCCAGCTTAGCTGGAGAGTCTTCTCATCTGCAGTACATGCAGCAGATATTTCCCAGCTGGATCATGGTTAGGAAAAAATTGTGACATGAAAATAGGGTAGTGTGTTCACTTTCACTGTTATGTTGGTTGCAATATAGAGGAGCAGGAAGGAAAAGCAAATTGCTTGCTGGAGTTATCAGGCTGATTAATTCCTTGGCTTGACAAATTTAGCTAAAGTATTTTCACTGGGTTTGAAAAGCTACAGTGTGCGGAGAATAAGTGAAAGGTCCTTGCAAAGAAGTAAACAAACAAAAAGCCACAGCTGATCAGTTCTTGGTCACATTTCAAACAATCGAAAACACAGAATATAGGTTTGTATCAGACCTGGGCGGTGCCTGGGTCTACCTGGTGATATCTCTGAAACAAACAGAAGAATCAAGGCCAACAGTGATCAGCAGGAAGACTACAGCTTTTGAAGAAATAAAGTACGCTGTGCACTGTGTGCAGAGAGCACCGTTTGCCTTTTGGAAGACAAATGCATTGAGGGATTACTTTCACCCATATACCACTTCAGTACCACTAATTTTGCTGTTAAGTTGCTTGGAGAAGACCTTTTAAGTGTGTGGATAGGCTTTATGATGGAATCCTAGATATTTCCAAGCTCAGGTACATAATTATTTACCAAGGTTGGCAGTAGTATGTAGCTTTGTGTAGACACAGAAGAGCTGGTGATCAAAACCTAGATGCTGTGGTTTCTTGTGAGCATTTTCCAAGATGTTTTATTTATGTGCGCACTTTTCAATGTACTCAGTATTTTTCTTGGGAAAGAACAGGAAAAAAAATCCCTGTTATGACTGTCAGTTGTCTACAAAAAGACATAACTAATTAGTTGACCACTCAGCCCTGGAACGTGATGCAGTTCCCTTGAGCTTGCAGTTCAGTATTGTGCTCAAGCGTTTCATTCTGTGCACTCACATTTCTTCCTGTCTGTTGCAGCAAAGGTGCAACCTTATTAAAAATACACTTGATGCTGCTGGATACCTCAGTGGGATTTTGTGTAGACGCACGAGTCAAAGCTTTCACTTCAAGTGCTGGGAGGCAGGTCTACCTCTTCATAAAATTTAAAGCTGGCGGAGACTGTGAAAATGTTTATCCCAGCCAAAACTAGTACATAAGGCACAGATTTTGTGACCTTTCTAATATCTTTGGCTAAGAAGTTCTTGATCTCAAAAAAAAAAAAACCTCCAGCAGACGTAGGCTATCAACCTTTTCCTTTGTAGTTGGTTCCAGCTGTTAGTCATCCTTTTCATTCAAAGGGGCCTCCGCCACTATTTACCCATGTGTTTAGTTACCATTTATTTTGCTTTTCCACAAGTAAGGAGGGTAAGTATTTTTGTTTTGTTTTGTTTCGCTGGGTTTTTTTGTTTGTTTGATTGCTTTTAATTACACAGTTGTTGCTTTTTCTATGGAAAGAATAATAGAATTGATTTATATTTATGCAATTTTTAAACTGGTTTTCTCCCTCCAGAAATTCCATTTTGTCAGCTGAAAAAGCAGAGTGATATTTTTGAACAATTAACAAGCTATAAAATGTTGGCTTGTGTTGCACTATTGAAATTTAGACTCTTCTCACTGTCCTTCCCTGATTTTGGTAAAAGAGATATATTTTAGTCAGGATAGAAAACTATGCTCTAAAGCTTCTTTTAGGAAGATGTTCTCAAGTTGCACTTAAACTTTTTCAATCATTTTTATTCTTAATGATATAATCTTTAGTTCTGCACAATATTTCATGTATATGAAGAAAGAAATGTAGCAAAGCCTGCCTGGAAACATTCCAACAGAGAACTGCTATAAGATGTCTGTCCTGAGGCTCTAGTACGAATTACTGCTGCACATCCTAGAAGCCCTAATGGCAAGATGATTTTTAAGGAAGGCCCTAGTGGGACACTCATCCAGATTTCCTAAACTGTCTGCTAAACCAGGATTTTGGCCAGCCCTTCTAACTATTGGCTCTTAACAAATTACTTGAGGTAGTTTGTTGATTTGGTTATTTAACTGGTTGGGGCAGGAATACTGGAAAATGTAATGCAAGGGGAAAAATGACAGCACAGCTGTGCAAACAACACTAAGATGTTCCTCATGCTCCGTCCTCATTGATTAGTATCCCCTCCTCTACATACTTAGGGAACGTAGTAAGTTGTATTAAGTGTATGTTGTAAGTTGTATTTAATTCTGTGTGATGTGCAGAAACATATATAGTTCTGATGTGGCTTATTAAGAGCATAATTTATTAATGATAATTGAAGAGCACAATGAAACTTGCTCTGTTACAGCCTTCAGGGCATCATCAGCAGTTTGAGGGTCCAAGAAGATTCTAAACTATGATCAGCATGACACATGCGAGTAGGTGTATCTTAAACAGAAGAACTGCCATAGGGTATTTTTAGTGTGGCTATCAGATGTCTTAGGATGGAAAATTGCAGAGCTCTATTTCAAAAGATCCTATAAAGCCAGAGAGGATGATCTCAAAATATAAGCAGTATTAAGATTGTAACAAGCATGAATACATTGTCAGAAAGATGAAGGGCAATTCTTCACAGTCACACAGGAGAGGGAAAGTGGAAAGGGAAGATGCTTTCCCCAAACTATGGTAACTCATACGTTCTTTAGTTTTGTTTCAGGGTTTGTTCATTTCTTTTCCTTATGGTTCTTCGGGCTCAGTCCTACTACCTTCCTTCCTACTACCTTACACCTGCATCATGTAATTCCCTCCACATTTAAAGCCTTTTCTGTACTGACTGAGTTGATACATTGGTGTAGCATAGAGTTCAAAGACAGCAGCAGTATATTTTTATAATTATTTATACAGTTAATCAAGATCAATCAAGATATCCTCGTGCAGGATTGTCTTCACTAATTGTGCAAATAAATGGATGCCATTTTATTCTTATTGTCTTAAATGCACATTTTGATCAGTAAAAGAGGTTACTACTACTACTAATGTGTGGCTAAGGAAAAAAAAAGTCAGTAGAAGGTGCATGAAATAATTGAAACACTTAGTTGAAAAATAGTGTTCATATACAATATACAAATGCACAGACACGTTGTGTAACTACACTGCATTACATGCTACTGAAGAAGTGTATGCTGAAGATTGTAATGGGAGAACTAACTATGCTTCAGAGCATGACATGTGGCTCCATGTTCTTAATTTTAGTAGTATCTAATCTCTCTGTGGCAGTAATGCCCCAGCTCGGTTTCCACAGTCAGGTGTAACTTCTTGTTAATGTGTGGCCTGACTACATGAGAGTAGGAAATAAACTAAAGAGGTTTACTTGAAATTCTTCCCCAAACTCACATAAAAGCACATGTGAGGATTTTTGCTTAGAATTAAGAAAAATGTCAGGCTATTTGGGGATAGAAATTAAGTACTACTGTGTAATTGGCTGTGTTATCTAGAATATGTTGGAATTGGTTTTCTGAAGTTTTTCTTCCAGTCTTGGATATGGAGAAAAAATACTGTTCTTTCTTATTTGAAGACACGGTCTTAATAACTGAGAGACTGCTTCACTGTAGTTCTGCATAGAAGTTTAATTGCTCAGCTGCATTTCCTACAGTTTGCAGGCAGCAGTGCGTAAGGTCACAGGCAGGTTAGGCTGTGGAGCATCTGAACTCCAGTTCATTATGTTATTATTATATTAGTCATAGTTAAGAGAGGTGACAGGAATGTAACTCTTTTCTCCTAGCTGAGTTCTCTCTGAAAATTGTACATTTTGAAAGACGGTAACGTGACCTCCATTTCCTGTCCAAAATCTTTTACTGTGCTTCCTTGCTGATATCTCTGGCTCTTTCCTGTTTCTCAGTACTGTGCACAGCAACTGTATTTGTAAGTTTGCTGTTCCCTACCCTGAAGACTTTCTTGATTAAATGTTAGCACTTTTTTGTTGCCTAATTTTCTTCCCTCTCCTTTGGCAGCTTTCCTCAGCTCTTGGCAGTTTCAGTTCTTTGTCTAGGCTGTGCAGTAAGAGATATTCTCATTCTGGGTACATTTCTCAGAAAGAACAACTTTTGTTGCCTCTCACAGAAGCCTCATAGAAATGTGCACAATGTTTCCTTTTCAACCAGCAGCCTATGTAAATCTGTAGGATTCAAAGGAGTCTTCCTGCTATCGAACTGTAGCAGAGGTAAAATATCTCTTTCAGCTCAACCCTCCATTACATACCACATTCAACAATTAATTACTGATTTATTGCTTTACAGTGAGGACTGTTGAGATGGTTGGGGGTTTTTTTGGTTGTTATTTTGTTGGTTTTTTGTTTTGTTTTGTTTTGTTTTTCCCAGATGTGCTGTGCTGCAGTCTTTAAATGCAGACATTAGATGACCTGATTAATGGAATTATGACAAATCTAAAGTGCCTTTTGTACCTAACTAGTGGTGGGATCAGTACTGGCATCAATTTAAATGATAGCTTAATAAGGATAGGATTAGTAAGAGCTCATTTCATTCTAGGAATGAGGTTTGAATATTGCTCAAAATCTCACCCAGATCTCCTGTGACTTTTCTTCAGCTTGTCTTTGTGTTGTTGCACTCCATTGGCCATTCAGTAATGGTTAAGATTACATGCTTGGAATTAGGTTCTGAATTAGAGGTGATTTTTTCAAAAAATAAATGTTACAAGTGCTTACTATTGCCTCACAGCTTTTAAGCTGCCTTAAAGACAGAAATGCATTGCATCTATAATAGCAGCTGCTGTTTTCTCTTGTTCTAAGCATGCATTCTCTACTGATATATTCCTCTCACTGTGTGTATCCAGTTTCCAAGCGAGCTGCTGAAGGGTTATCTCAAGGGGAGATCTGTCCTGCTTTCCTGGGCCTTTCCTGACTAGAAATCCAGGTGGACTTTGAATACAAACATCAGGAACTCTTTTGCAGAATATCCTGAAGCAAGTTTTCTAACCCCTCTGTCGTGGTTGAAGTTTAGTTTGAATTTTGTGATTTGGCCATGTTAATCTATTAGACACTAGCACCTAATGTGAATATTAGGTGGCTATAAAAAATAAATAGCATCTTCTTCCTTATGGACAAGATCAGTAAGGGTGAGTCATTCTGATAAATAACTTCTATCCAGTAACCTGACTGCACTTCCCATGTCTTTTTTTTCCTTTCCTTCCTCCTCGCAGATCAGTGAGACTCTCATTTGATACAGATGATAATTAAATGGCTCTTAAACTTTCACTACTAGGACTGCAGAGCTTCAATTCATAAATTTCAAATAAATTTTAAAAGCCCAGGATATAATAAATTTGGAGTTGAACTCGGGATTAGAAGTGATGGATTCCAAATGCAAGGTATAATACTGAATGAGGAAATAGTTTTTTGCTGTTGTTGTTGTTTGTTGTTTTTTCTATTTTAAAATTAGGGAGAGGTGAATCTGTTTTGGCAAACAGTGGCTAAATCGCAGAATTCAAGACGAATAATTGCCAATAGTTGAGGTGCACAAACAGTGATGAGTGAATAGGGGTAAACAAACAGTGATACGATGGAGATTGACAGGTTGCAAAGGAAAGTTGAGCTGTTATGCTCTGCTGATAATGAACTGCACTGGGCTGCAAATTCGGAGGTGTTAAAAGTGCTTCTTCAGATACAGTATTAGCTTGGCCAGAGCACAGGAAAATGTACAGTAGGGATCAGTCTTGTTTCGGCCTGGAATGTAACTAGCTGAATCCATGATTATTTTTTTCCCTTGTTTCTAGCATCTATGATGTCACTCTTGTGAGAACATTTTATGATAGAAAAAGTAGATAAAATTCTTCCTCTGATATTTCTGTAAGGTTCTGCAGGGATGGAAACTCACTGTACTGAGCTGTCAGAGTACTGGAGAGTAAAACCTCCTTCTGCTATGCATCATAGGCAAGGGCAGGCCATGTGTGGGCTGAGATGGTAATTAGGTTTTATAGCATGTCTATCTGTGGGTCTTTTTACAATCTATTGCCAGAATATACTATTTTAAGAGGTGAGCATGTGCCTGTTGAGGATTGACGTGAGATCACCAGCTAGGGTCTTGCACGCCACCAAACAGCTGTCAGGAGAGAACACTGGGCTCCAGTCCCACACTGAATTCCATGCAGGCAGCCCCTGCACCCCTGTTCATGGATCCGCCCCTGCAGAGCTCGACAAGAGATTCAAGCAGGCATCATGTTGTTCCCAGCAGCTGTTTTTCATTGTGTGTGAAGGGAGAGGGCCTGTCTCTGAAGCAGGATATGAGCTGGTGACCTAATGGTGAAATGTACTTTTTCCAGCATCTGTGGAAATGCCAGAAAGAGACAATGGTGTTTCTGTATATTTGCTTAAATTCGCACTTTGAGTTAAACTACTGATTGTCAAGCTTGGAGAGTACTGTCCTGAAGAACAATGCACTGCTTGCTGCTCTGCTTTGCCTACGTCTTTTTCTCCCCATCATAGGAGCTGGGTACCTCCAGTACAGAGTATTCTCTGTGGTAAGAGTAACACGGAATAGCCAAAAGAGGACACAGCAGTCTTCACCCCAGCACTAGACAGCTGGGGTTCCTTGCCTGCTGCAACCCACTGGGCTGTAGCTCCTGTGAAATATGGCTGCCTTTATCCTCTCCTGCTGTTCTGCTTCATGTACTGCACAGAATTCCTCCTGAGAGGCTTCCATGCAATGGGATTCTGTAAGTCAGTCAAAAGCCCTGTTTGGCAACTCAGTTTCATGTGCAGAGAGCAGATGTATTTCAAGATTGTGTCCTACACTAGAAAAGTTTCTTTGCCACCTTTAGAGTGCTCTGAAGTTACTGCCTGACCAGACAGCAACAGAAATGTGTGTGAGGGACTGAGAATCCCAGTTTGAGTGGTGATTTCAGGAGGTTTGGAGGAAGCGAGACTATGCCAAGTCTTCAGTGTCAAGTGTAATTTCAATGTCTATAAGGTGATAAAAGCCAGGTTGAAAATCTAGCCTATTCTCTACTGACTTTGATTGCCACCCAGCCCCTCAGATGAGTGTCTAAATTGCATCTCCTCTTGAGCAGATAATGAAAGCATGGAACTACGCATCTGTAGTTAGACCTGTGTGGATGAGCAAGGAGCTCGTGCGCAAACTCAAAGGAAAGAAGGCCCATGAAATGTGGAAAAAGGGTCTGACTACTTGGGAAGAATACAGGAATGTTGTCAGGGCCTGCAGGGATGCGACAAGGAAGGCTAAAGCCCGCCTGGGATTAAATCTGGCGAAGGGGATAAAGGATAATAGAAAAGGTTTTTTCAAGTACATTAACAGTAAAAGGAAGACTAGGGAGAATGTGGCTCCCCTGCTAAGTGATGGGGGTGTTCTGGTAACGGGGGATGCTGAGAAGGCGGAGATACTGAATGCCTTCTTTGCTTCTGTCTTCAGTGAAAAAGCTCCCCCTCGGGAATCTGAGACTCTGGAGGTTAGTGAGAGGGTCTGGGGAATGGAAGACCTCCCTTCTGTCAGGGAAGAGTTGGTCCTGGAGCGCCTAGGCATCACCAATGTTCACAAATCCATGGGACCCGATGGGATTCATCCACAGATGCTGAGGGAGCTGGCAGAGGTGATTGCTGAACCGCTTTCTGTCATCTTTGAGAAGTCTTGGAGGACAGGGGAGGTGCCTGAAGACTGGAAGATAGCTAACGTCACTCCGGTCTTCAAAAAAGGCAAGAAGGAAGACCCAGGCAATTATAGGCCAGTCAGCCTCACCTCTGTCCCTGGAAAGGTGATGCAACAGCTTGTGCTGGACGTCATCTCCAGACAAATGGAAGAAGAGGAGGTCATCAGGAGTAGTCAGCACGGGTTCACCAGGGGGAGGTCGTGCTTGACCAACCTGGTAGCCTTCTATGATGTTGTCTCTGGCTGGGTGGATGGGGGGAGAGCAGTGGATGTAGTCTACCTTGATTTCAGCAAGGCATTTGATACTGTCCCCCACAATATCCTTATAACAAAGCTGAGGAAGTGTGGGATAGATGAATGGACAGTGAGACGGGTTGAGAACTGGCTGACTGGCAGAGTGCAGAGGGTCGTTGTTGGTGGTGCAGAGTTCCGGTTGGAGGCCTGTAACCAGTGATGTTCCTCAGGGGTTGGTGCTGGGTCCGGTCTTGTTCAACATCTTCATCAATGAACTTGATGAGGGGATAGTGGCCACCCTCAGCACGTTTGCTGATGATACGAAGTTGGGAGGATTGGCTGACACGCCTGAAGGCTGTGCTGCCATTCAACGAGACCTGGACAGGCTGGAGAGCTGGGCAAAAAAAAAAAACGGATGAGGTTTAACAACAGCAAGCATAGAGTCTTGCATCTGGGGAGGAATAATTGCATGCACCAGTACAGGTTGGGGGATAAGCAGCTGGAGGGGAGCTCTGCGGAGAGGGAGCTGGGTGTCCTGGTGGGCGACAGGTTGGCCATGAGCCAGCAGTGTGCCCTTGTGGCCAAGAGGGCCAATGGCATCCTGGGATGCATTAAAAAGAGCATGGACAGCAGGTCGAGGGAGGTGATCCTCCCCCTCTACTCTGCCCTGGTAAGGCCTCATCTGGAGTACTGTGTCCAGTTCTGGGCTCCCCAGTACAAAAAAGACAAGGATTTCTTGGAAAGAGTCCAGCGGAGGGCCACGAAGATGGTGAAGGGCCTGGAGCATCTCTCCTATGAGGAAAGGCTGAGTGAACTGGGTCTGTTCAGCCTTGAGAAAAGAAGACTGAGAGGGGACCTGATCCAGGTCTATAAATATCTAAGGTGTGGGGGCAGAATGGCAAGGCTGGACTCTTTTCAGTGGTGAATGGAGACAGGACAAGGGAAACGGCTGGAAACTGCAGCACAGGAAGTTCTGCACCAATGTGTGCAAGAACTTCTTTACAGTGAGGTGACGGAGCACTGGAACAGGCTGCCCAGGGAGGTGGTGGAGTCTCCTTCTCTGGAGATGTTCAAGACCTGCCTGGATGCCTACCTGTGCGACCTACTGTAGGGAACCTGCTTTGGCAGGGGGGTTGGACTCGATGATCTCTGGAGGTCCCTTCCAACCCCTACAGTTCTGTGATTCTGTGATTCTGTGATCTCCTAAGCTTTGTCCTTTATGCTTGTCTTTGTAGTTTCCATGCTCTTAGTGTTATCCTCTCTCCAAGAAGGTCCTCTCAAAACAAAGTATATTAAGAGAAGACTTCTGAAGATGTTAGTACTTTTGAAAACACTACTTCATCTGCAATATAGCAGAGAAACAGATTTACAGTAAATTGCTGGATGTGCTCAAATTTAAATAACTCAGAACTTCCAGAACATTTCTCTGTTGGATTTTCTTGAACAAATGAAAACACATTGCTAACTAGGGAAATTAAGTAATTTCCTCCTTACTGTGATTCCACTTTATTAATTGCTCTGTATAAAATCCGGCTAGATATAAAGCTAAATAGGCTATCAGAATAATTTCAAATGAGACAATGGAAAATCAAATATTTTCCTATGAGCTAAATTCATTTTTGTTTTGACTCGGCTTTGTTTTCCCCTAAATAAACAGGGTGCGAACTCCAGCCAGTTTTCCTTTCGATTTTAACTGCTACTCTGGAATCTTTTCCTAGGAGCTAACCAGTCAAAGGATACCACCTGCTA
The DNA here is from genome assembly GCF_019232065.1 of Centrocercus urophasianus. Taxonomy (NCBI): domain Eukaryota; kingdom Metazoa; phylum Chordata; class Aves; order Galliformes; family Phasianidae; genus Centrocercus; species Centrocercus urophasianus. The sequence continues at coordinate 23,362,093 of NW_024884722.1, forward strand.
TAAAATACAGTTTGATGTTCTTGTTCAGTGAGCACGTAGGGCTTTTCATTTCCAGCCTTGTGATAATTAACAGTGCTCACATTATTTGTGAGAATGATTGTTTTAGGACAGGTATCAGTGACTGGAGTGTTGTTCATGTAGCAGTGGTATTGGTGTCCCCATGAATTGGGGATGCTGTGTCCCGCACACAGCTGACCTACAGCAGGACAAGTTACCTGCTGAAGGAATGTATGCTACAAAAACGTAAGGGATGGATGATTTTTCTGAGTGATCAGGGCTTTGTGTGAGGTGAGGAGCAGCATGCCACTTTGAGCACAGGTGGAGCATTGGAAAAGGAGTAGTGGATGCCAGGCTTAAACAGTTGGCTCAGAAACTACTGCCTGAGTACCTCTGGGCATGTTAGCAATTATGTATCTCTGCTGAGTCTCTGGTGACTTGTTGCTACGAACTTATCAAGTATTAGTGAAACTACTTTCACTAATAACACTGACACTGAGAAAATCACCACAGCTGACCAGTGGCAAAGACAAAACGGAGGTAGCAGTCACTGTGTGCTGAGGAGAGTGTGAATCTAGTGAGGTATCAAGGGTATATGAGGGGGTTTCTGGGCCCTGCCATGCTGTGGGCAAGGAGGCACCAGTCAGCAGGTGAATGGAAGAAGAGACATTTGTGGAAGTTCTCCCTCCTAGGTCAGATCAACCATGGCCTCATAGGATGTGCAGCATCAAGATGAACTCTGTTGAGAAATAGCATTGAGTTGTAGTCATAGGTGACATCTACAGAGCTGAAAATCCAGTCTAACTCCTGAGGTATCACTCTTTGAGTTCATTACTTGAAGATGACAAAATCTTCAATCAAAACTACTTCCATACAGTTTTATTCTGTTTAAATGCTGCTAAAGTACAGTAGAAAGCAGCTCAGAAGTTTTATGCATACAGCTTGTGTCTTTGAAAAAGCTTACTGTGTTGTCATGTGCAAAACAGGAAATGTGTAATGGTTCAAACCCGGGAGAAGCTGATCCAGGGCAAACTCTCCTGACCTCATGAAAAACACATCCATCTGAACCTCACAGTGAAATGCAAACACACAGGCTAACCACAGCAGTTAAGAAATATCCTTTCCTGCATTGTATTGCTTTAATTTGGAAAATTTTAACAAGAGTAGCAGAGCAACAAGTAACGTTGCCTGCAAGCTGATGCCACCATGAAACTGTCCTCATGATGATGGTGGTGCTCTTCTCAGAAGAATGTCTTACCCTAAGTTGCTTTCATTTTGGAGGTAAAGTTATACTACTAGATACTATTACTAGCCACAGAGAGTAAGAAAAATGTAAGGGGAATGGAGAGAGAGAGAGAGAGAGATGGGGAGATCCTTGGTTGTAACTGAGTAAATATTTGATCCAGAACAGAAACCTTTTTCCAGAAATGACATCAGCTGGACAATGCCAGATCTCCTCTGAAAGCAACCTATGTAAACTTGCATGTGTCAGAATGAATATCAGGCATTCTTAAAGGCAAGAAAGACTTCAAACTTATACTGTACAGATGTAACAGTTTAGAGTCCAAATGCTGGTCCTAGTGGTATCTGAGGTCACATGCCTTATGATAAAAGGCCTAGCTTATATTTCTCATTAAATTAAAATTAAGAGTGGAATATACCACTTGAAACTCAGACAGCTATATTCTATTTTTCACATAACCTACCTGTTATAATTATTTCTTCTGAAAAGATGGGGAAATGCAATCAGAGTCAGAAACCACTTAAACTCTGTGAGGCCATACAAAGCCTACTGTGCAGAGATGTGCTAAATGCTGTCAGACCAGTACTAATCTCTGTTTAAAGTTCTGGTTGTTGCAGTAGTATGCGTTTTCACCTACTGATAGAAACAATATTACTTTAGGAGCCTTTCCGTTAGATACAATGCTGAAGTTATTCAGTGCAACATAAACATTTAGCTCTGCAGTTTAGTCTGTAAACGTTTAAAAGGTTGGAATGTTTATCCAAAATAGCCAGACTTCCAAAACTTGCAAAACTGTTTGCAGTGCTAACAAGGAGTAGAAAATGATAAGGCTTACACGTTTGAAAGACAAGAAGACAGAATCTTATTTTTAGCCCCCATAAGCTGTTATCTTCAGGTTTTATTTCACTTTTGAGCTTCCTTGAAAATGGTTTGCCTGCTTTGAGTTGATTTCAGAAAGAATTAGTGGGAACTGGGATTGCTCCCAGAATCTTAATGTAAACCCAGTGAGATGAGAAGGGACTGATTCTGTTAATAATGCTTTTTCCATAATGCTTTCTATAAATGCACACTGATATATCAAGCTGGTGGGGGGGGAAAAAAAAAAAAAAAAAAAAAAAAAGCAGCAGAGGTTGAAGAGCTCCTTCATGAGCAATTAAGCTTAACTGCCATGCAAATGGCATTTTCCTAACACTCAGATATGGCTGTAACATCTTATTTTGTTCTTCTGTATTATGATACTGCTAGTAAGTCACCACCCCTAGATGCAAATAAACATGATTGTTTCTCAGTTCTTGGTTTGGTTACTTCATGTTTCCACAGGACTTTGCTAGCCCTGGCGAATATTATAGTTGTAAAGGGTTTATTTGGTGTAGTAATTAGAACTGTTACTTCTGCCTGTTTTTGTATTCCTTTGATGCTAAGATGCTGAGTTCAACCCGATCTGTAACATGATTTGTGTTATTGTCTGCTCTGCTGTTGAAATCCTCTGCTAAGTCAGAAGGGAGCTGACAAGTTCATATAGCGGTTCAGCAGCAGGGATGGTAATGGTCCAAGCAATGGTTCCAAAACACTAAATTTAATGTTTTCATAAGTCAAAAGACAGTTTTGTTCATGTTGTGGTGAAAGGGCAGTTGAAGGCAGAAGGATCTTGTCTCATGCAAGCTCATTCTATCATGACTAAAGTTACACAAGATTTTAATAAAATGACCACATAGAAGGAAGCCAATTTATTTCAAGCCTTAGAAGGGACTAACTGCAAAACTGCTGTGTGACGAGCTACAGCATCAGGGAAGAAGTCACACCAGTTCTGCAGTTAAAGGTAATCCCTCAATAGAGGTGAACTATATAGTTCTCCTATAGTATCTGACATAGTTATTCTGAATGTATGCGAAAGTAATTATTCTCACAGATTTTTTTCGCAGTGGTGCCTGTAGGTGTAGTTGCTATAATGGCACAAGAAGCCATTTTAATTCTCCAGCTCAATTATACATGACTGATATTACTCCATCTTTTCATCTGCTAAATACTCTGTGGTGACTTTATATTTCCAATCTTTTTCATTCTTGCTATTAGTGCAGCATTAGTTGTGCAGGAGGCATGGTCACTACTGGAAACCTCTGAATGTTCACTGATGCAGACTGGTAGACAGTAGAAGGACTCCCTCTATTGGCAAATTGATGTGTAACTGTAAAGCAAAAATTAAGCAACTGGATACTTGAATTTTTGTGAAGTCTCAGAAATTTGATTGACACAATTGAGAATTAAATAAAACAGCCACAATGAGGAACTGAACTGTAAATTTTGGCACTACCTATAATACTGGTCTGTGTACATCTCAGTGTCACACACAATCTTTTCTCTCCAACCTTTTTCTTCATTCCTTAATGTAGGTTTATAATAAATTGAAGAATGATGGAATGCCAGTTGCTCCTATTTTTTGGGTGTTAAATACTTAGAGAGGTGATATCGTATAGCTATTTAAAGGAAAAACATAAGTTTTTCCCTTTTACCAGAAGAGGGCTCCGACTCACCGTGTCATGTCTTTTAACAGGCTGTGGGTCAGAATCTTAACCATTGGCATTGCTTTCTCATTTCTTTGCTCTCTGAGCCCTGTTATCGCTTGAGATAACAGCTTGACTTTTTTCTTATTTTTGTTCTGTGCCCAAAACTGAACACAGTAGCTGAGGTGAGGCCTCACCAGTGCTGAGTACAGGGACATAAGGTGGGATTAGGCAACACTGTCACAATGCAGCTGTAACATACCTGCTTTGTAGGTAGGAAATATACCAACATATACTTTTTTTAAAAAAAGAAGTAAGATAAGATAAAACCGTGGTCTCTTACCCTATCCATGACAGTGGTCAATGGGTAATGGTGAGTACTAAGTGAAGATGGCATGTGCGTAAGTATAAAAACAATTTTTACTTCACTTGATGAATTTGAGATGACAAGGAATTTCTGATCATATTGTGAGGTAGAAGGTGTACTGTTTCGTAGGAGTTAAATTGATTTTGAAAGGAGTAAGTCCTTCATTGTTTTTTCTACCATTTGAAATACAGTTCCTGCTTATTTTGTGCAATTTAAACACTGGATTCCACCTGAATCAAGTCAACCTCTACAGTCACTATAACTTGGAGTCACAGCTAATCTGGCAGCCTCTTTTAACAGCTGTGAAAAGAGTAGTATATATAAAAGCTCAGTGGTGGTATACACAAACGTTGTTTATGTAGTAACAGTAAAATGAGTAAAGTGGTGAGTGGAATTTTTAAGCGAGAGAAGACAATCAGCTAAGAAGTATTTAAGTATTAAACTGAAGCCTTGAAGAGACTGCTGTAAGGAAAGTAAAAGACTCCTATATGAGTACAAACATGAGCACAAGGGTAGTTATTCCTCACTGCTTAAGAACCATTTGCCATACCATTGCATATGCACGAGAGCTTTCTCTAAGATAATTTAGTCAGTCAAGCCGATGCTTTTACCCTGATTTGAAGGAGCTAGACTTGCTCTCAACAAATTAAGTTATGAAAACAAGATAAATACATTGGGCCTGTCATTTAGGGGAAGCAGATTCATGGTAATTGCTAGAGGCATACTCAGTTGATGATGGTTTGGCTGGAGACTTATGCCTCTCTTCATTGATTTGTACTGAGACCACAGACATGGGAGGACTAGCCATGGCATTAGTGCATCTGTTGCTCTGAGGTAGAGACATAGTTTGGGATAGATTAGTCCATCTCAGGAAGAGTTGATCAAAACTCTTATGTGTGTGCTTTAATGTGTTGCTATCCCATTCATGCTATGCTATTTTACCAAGTTCAAAAAAATATGTGAGTATACATCTCTGTAATACTATAAGGGAACTATGGTACTCTTTCTATTGAGGTTTGCATGTTGTACTGAATATTGCAAATTTCTGATGTAATTCACATTTGGCTTCAACTGAGACTTCTTCTGGAGGTGAACTGGAAACAGCTCCCCCATCTGTGTGAGGAACGTGGTCATTTCAGCATTCAAACTATTGGCAAGACATGCAAAAATACGATTAGAAAAAGAGAAGAGTAAAATCAGAATGAAACAGCAATTTAAAAAGAGCTTATCAAATCTCAGAACTCCACTAAACTCATAGATTTAGTACAAGACCTCCTCTGGCAATGCCAGCAGTGTCTGTTGAACTTTGTACTGATTACTGAGCTAAGATGCATGATTCAAGGTTCTTGTGAAAGATGAAGTGCCAGAGAAAATACAAGTGACAGCGCTGAAAGCAGTATAGCTACATCAGCTTTGTAGCCAGGATGATGATGTCTTCTTTCCAATGTCTTCTTTCCAATCTTACTGCTGAAGAATTTGATAAACAAAAAAATATATAGTTTTTAGTCTGTGAGTTTGCAAAAATGAAGGATAGACAGAAAGGAGGAAGAAAAATAATAAATGTAATGGTTATATCAGAAAAACCTCTTGCTGATTTTGTCTTTGGATAGTTGCCTTACAACTTTATAACCACTTATCACATCAAATTGTACAAATTAACCTGCTGTACTAGTGGATATGGTTTATTTTAATTTGGAAATGTGATTTCTGTTAGTATTCCATTATTATACCACCCCATTTATGATTTTGTGGTAACAAGTACAGGGCAAAATTTTCATTAATATTATCACGTTCAAAGTCACTCATTGTGCTCCATGTTGTTTTGTAGAAGCTGTTAAGTATTCCTACTTAGGACTTTTTGTGAGAGTTTATTTCTGGAAAAAATATGAATGTGTAAAAATGATGAATTGGTGGTAGCTAGATGCTATAGTGATAGATTTATAAAGTTTAGTATAATTATAATGATGAGCTCTTGTGTATGAGATAATATTATTTCCTTCCAAATGGTGTGAAAAATTAACTATTTGCCTTGAATGAACTGACTGCTGGTTTTTGAGCACTCACGCCTCAGTAGGATCTTATTTGACAACTTTTCTCTTGCATAGCTTAATCACTAGTCCATGCCATTTTCTCCAGCCAGGAAATGCCTACACAGGTGAATGCAATACCATGCATCTATACTGGTGAGTATTTATATAAAAGAATAAGAAACAAAATGACTTATTTTCTGTCCAAGTGAGATAGGATGATATGATTACTATCCTCTTTCCAGATGTTGAGCTATCTAGCATTGTATATCATTGTGCTATGTATACTAATTATGATTTCTGAGAGGGAAGAGTGAAAAAGAGTGGGATCTAATATCTTTTGTTTTAGACCGATTGTGGTCATGAAGCACAATCAAGAGTTGTAGCTGTCACAATATCAGCAATCGCTCTGTGCATTTATCGAAGTCCTGAATGTGGCTGAGTCCAGCATTTTCTGTATTTTACCCAATTTATGTTAATATTACTCATTCTTTTGCACAGAGGCTTCCTAACCCTGACTTTTGTTGTGGAACTGTGTATTTGTACTCCAGGGGAACAAAATATTAACAGCTTAAAAAAATTAGACAGATAAAGACCACTTGTGAGTGCTTATTGTAAAGAGATATTATGGCTTTTAAAAAAAAAAGTGTATAAATAGTCAGAAATCTATTGTTAACTGAGGACAGCACATGATAGCCATTTTAAGAACGAAATTTGGCATAGTATTTGCTGGCACTGGAGGAATGGCAGTCATGTTTACAGCAGACAATTAATGTGTGACTCTGGAATCCTCTCTGGGTTTATATGACAAAACGTTATAAGGCTGATTGCATTGCTTTTCATCCGTAAAATGTAGCTTCTCTGTGATTCTGAGAAAATTTCTAACTCCCTGTTTGATTATAAGGTCCTACACAAATCCTCAAGAGTGGTAAGCAGAGGTCCCTGTATGGTAGGTCTGTCATAATTTTCTTGGAACTGCTCTATTATGGATAATTCTCTCAAAATCAGCTGTAAAGATCAGCAGGTTCCTTCCTGATGTCCTTCGTATTTTGATAATGAATTGAGCTGTATGAACAAAAGAAACTTTATAATGTTCAGCAGTGGGAGTCTTGCAGCTGATCAACTTTACCTTCATCAGCACTTGTCGTTTTAACACTCTAAAGGTAATGTTTCAGGATGAATATAATCTTCAAGCGGGAGAAGACTTAAAATATAAAGGAAAATTAAGGCCTCAATAAATATATTATGTAGACTGTAAGTCTCCTTGATGTGTAGTGCTCATGTACACTGCATTGCTATCTAAGAGGGATTTAGTCAACCTTGTATCTGTATAAAATAGGCTTTGCTTCACTGAAAGGAAAGGACAAATAATGAATCCTCATGGGAACCAATCCTCGGCATCCGGAGAATAGGATGCATAAAACCTTCGTGCTGATCACAGCAGTCTTTTCCAGACAGAACTTCATTTGTTTAGAAATGGTGAAGTGAAATATGCTCTGGCTTCTTATACTTTTGATCAGTTCATCTGATAGTTAAAAATGATTCAAGGTCTAATCATTTCAGTGGAGCTTAGAGGAGCAGTGTGGTCAGGGACTTCTGAAACAGTGATGGCCTTGTGCAGGACCACCCAAAAATCTGACCCTGTGTCTGAGGCAGTTGTCCAGATGCTTCTTGAACTCTGGTATGAGTGACTACTTCTCTGGGAAGCTTGTTCCAGTGCCTGATCACCATCTGGGTGAAGAATATTTTTCTGATATCAAACCTGACCCTCCTGTGACTCAGCTCCACGTTCCCCCAACCCACTGTCACCAGAGAACTGAAATCAGCACTGCCATTATGCTTCCCTCATAAGGACCTGTATTCCTTTCCTTACAAGGTCTCACTTCTCTCATTCCCATTCACTAAGTAGTCTCCTTTATTTACAGTCTGACAGATGTTTTGGACTCAGATCAGTTTCCAATAGAATGCTTTATAACTATTTTTTTTATTTCTTTATTCTTTCTCCCTGAAAACCAGCAAAGCTTGGAAGACCTTTTGGGAATAATTTCCTTTCTATTAAAAACAAACAAACAAACAAACAATTAATGCATTTCTACAAAAGAAAAAGATACTATGTTGTTTTATGTACTTTTTCAGCATTTTTCCCCACAGGTCATTCCAAAAGTAATGCCTCCTATTTACTTCTATGGAAACTACAATAGATACTGAAAGCACAATAACATTACTGAATAGAGCAAATTCAACAAAACACTGTTTTTCGTCATAGTCACCACCATTAACTACTTTGGATGGATGACGGAGATGTTCTTCATTGCAGGAATCCAGATGCATGGCCATCTGGAATGTGGCTTGTCTTTCACATTACTGTCACCATTGCTGACCACCCACTGCCTCACTGTGCTCACATCGACTCTTTTTATCCAGAAATGTTCAGCAAGTGCCAAAGTCAATAGATGCAATTTTTTTTCTGCTTGGAGAAATTCAGTGGCACATCTTTGCTTCATATATCGGAAGCCAGTGTATCAGGTTGCCTCTCTGCTGCCAACTGTCTCACAGCAACAACATGCAATGGAATATTGGCAAGAAGGTTCAATCTCTACTGCCATACCACCAACTTCCACCTATGACTTTGTGGGCCAATATAATAAAACAGGAAGCATTACTTTTGGAGCAGCCTTCCTACTGTAAAGGCAGTATTTATTGTTTCACATAATGTGACACAAAGAAGCTCCTCTTAGGCAAAAAAGCAAAACTGTTCTAAATGAGTTCAGTGAGTTCAAAACCTCAAAGAGTTTAAAGGGCAAACGATTTTACTTGAGAGGCTTCTGAATTTAGCAAATATGGAACATTACTGTGATGGTCAAGTAAAATCCAGTGATCACAGGGAAATTTGTCCTCATCATTTTTTACTGAATTTTGTTCATGAAAATTGGATTCTTAAGCATCCCCTATGCCTCCAATTGTTTTTGTCTGTGCTCTACTAGTACAAAAAATATTATTGTTAGAAAGCTTTAACACTGCTTGACATCTACTTATTACCCAACAGACGTGAAGGACTGTTAGAAATTCAGAGGGGTTTGTAAACCATGATGCATTATTTAATGTCCTGAGAAGTAATTGCAGTAGATGATTATTGTGAGATGTTATTATGATGGCTAAATTTAACTAGGATAAGAAATGTGATTTAAAATGCAGCAAAAAGCAATATATGCACAGTGATTAGAAATACCATATTTCTTGAAGCAATTTAACTTAATTGTAACAAACTAGAAAGCAAATCTTGAAATATTTATTCGTTATTCTTAAGTTTCAGGATGCAAAAGACCTAAAGGACATAAATATAATCTGACAGACTACTGTAAGAAAAAAAAAAAAAAAGAAAAAAGAAAAAAGAAAAAGGCTAATTTTCTCAATGCCAAGATCTCTTGTTATAGCCCAGTTTTCTGCAGATGAGTATGTATGTAGATGCACTGTTTCCCATATTATTCATAGTGGTGAGGTTAAGATGCACTGTTCTCAGGTCAGGGTAATGTTTATGTTTTTAAGATAACTGTTCAGCATTTATTTATTTACTTATTTACTTTTTATTTGCTTATTTACTTTTCTCACTTCTATAACAGCAAGTGCAGTAAATAGTGTGTTATATGAGAATGACTGATAGCAGAGAGATTGTTTGTTATGAGCCATTCCTCTTAGTGCACTGTAGGCTGCTTTCTATTAGGTAAGTAGAATGCTTTTCAAGTTAAAAAGGTTGCAGTTTCTTTAAGTCTTTGCTCTGAGATGTAAACCTGTTATTTAATAATAGTCAGTGTGTAGCCTTGTTAGCACAGCCTCCCAAGACAGTATTTATTTCTCCTAATAAAGTGAAAGAATACGTAGTATAACAACTCACTCTGCAAGTAGGTTAACTTCATTTTTTTATTAAGACGGGAGCCATTAAGCTATAGTTGCAGTTAGATACAGAAAAAAAGTGCTAACCATATGAAGATTTTCTCTGACACCTTTCCCATATTGCTTTACATATGTTTTAGTAATGCTTAGAAAATATTTCTCTCAGTTGTCAGTGTGATCACTTTCTTATAGCTGCTTTGTGCTAGAGTTACTCCTATATGACTCCACGAATGAAAAAATTAATGTACTGAGCAGCTTCAATCACCTACTACAGCTCAGATAAGCCAACATAAAACACATTTATGCATGAACAACTAATAACTAATAACTGAAAGAAATTACATGCAACCCTAGAAACTATTTCTTAATTATAACTCGTTAAAATAAATTATGGTATATTATACCAATTAAAATGCTGCAAATAGAATTTAGAAGAAGTTGTTTTGTCACTTTACCCTTCATTTTAGCTTTTCATGGCAGATTGTTTTGAAAAGAGAAAAAAAGAGAAAGAAGAATTGATAGAAATTCAAGAGAGAGGTACACTAAGAAGCTGAGGCAAACAGAAGCGTTGTGGGTGTGTTGGTGTGGATGTGAATTATTAACTCAACCCCTTTCCTTCTCTCAAAAATATCCTCAAACTTTCTGCTAAATGAACGCATCCAACCATTGAAATATTAGAAATTAGAAATAATAATGAATGTTGCTTTTCAGATGCATCATCCCTGGTGTCCGAGCTTTATTATACGTTCTTTAATTACACTTCATTTTGCTAATTTTTGTTACAAATTTTGATAAGATCAGCATCTCATTTAATGTATTGAATGGAATAATGATCACAAGATTATTACTATTCTATAATTTTATTCAGGATGATGAAGTGACTAAATTGCATTTTTCTGTGTTTTCATGATTTTCATTATTGTAAACGACCCATATCTATTTGTTTTTCGGTTGATATTTGTATTCTTGAATGAAGATTTGAGGCTCAGAGTAATTGATTCTTCAACTACAAGGTTCCCACTACTTTTAGATATTTGGCCTGAGGCATGAAGAATCTGAATTTTTGGGAGTACCAGGTCCTGTTTATGACCTTTCAGACAAATCTGGCTTTCTGAACAGTCAAGTCTCCTGTCTTTTTTGTAGAAGAGACAAAGAATAGTTGTTTGAGGACAAAATAGTGACTTCCCAGTACCTGAAGAGAGACTACAGGAAAGCTGAGGAGGGACTTTTTATAAGGGTGTGTAGAGACAGGATGAGGAGAAATGGTTTTAAACTAGAAGAGGGTAAATTTAGATCAGGTATCAAGAAGAAATCCTTTACTGTGAGGGCGGTGAGACAATGAAACATGTTCCCCTGAGGGGGTTGTGAATGCATTGAACCCGGAGGTGTTCAAGGCCGGGCTGGACAGGGCTTTGAGCAATCTGATCTAGTGGGAGGTGTCCCTGCTATAACAGGGAGGTTGTAACTAGATGATCTTAAAGTTTGCTTCCAACCCACACCATTCTACAATTCTGTGCAAATGCAATATTTTGAACAACCGGTACAACACAAATAGCCAGTATTAATTCCACATTAGATCATAGTCCAGTGAGTAGGGAGAAAACAAGTGCTGAGTGCATAAACCTTTCCCAACTATAAATGTTGCATGTGGCACACATGCATTGAGGACGGCTTCGACTCCATAGTCTCTCAGTGGCTGGTTTTATCACTTGCCCAACCAGTCAGGTGCAAGTTACTATAAATAAGACTTTTGCCAAAAGGGAATCCTCTCTTTTTTGTTTTTATTTCTGTTTCTCTCTCTCTATGTATTTGCCTTCTTTTCAAAGAGAAAAGGCTATTAGATCCACAGATCTGAAATAACTGGCTGCTGAGCATAGTTTATGCCATTTTAGCAAAGTCAGTATTTTAGGTTCTGACCCATATATTTAGAACACACTGCTCTTGACTTACAGCTGCTGATCATCAGTCCTTTAGAAAGCCAGACCACAAATCTCTCAAGTTCAAAGTGGTCCCTAGAGGAAAATAGTGATTTAAATTGATTCTCCGAATCTCAGAATTACAGTATGATAAAGAGAGGGCATTTTAGACACACATACAATGATCAATTTTTTTCAATATGCTGCTTAGCTGGTGCTTAACCTGAAGTTAATCCTTCCATTTTAGTATCAGCTATGCCCAGTGTGCCAATTCAATACTGAAATCCTTTAGATCATCTGACTCATATGTGCTGTTACTTCACATGTTCCACTCAGGTCAGAGACTGAATGCAAAGAACTGTTTTTCATTTCATTTGCAATTTGTTATTCAGTGCCAGGGGAGATGGAAGTGTGATGATGAGAGTTATTTACGTTTTTAGTATTGCTATACTAATGTATAGTTGACATTTTCAAGTACAGATAGAAGCAGGATTTCAGATCAAGAGACAGAATAAAATGTATTTCAAAACTACTCAGTACTCAATCCCCAGTAAAACTACCACAGAAACGTGATTGGACAGATATCTCTAAACTTACCTTCAACCCTATTTCTTTATATAGCCTGTAAAGTATGAAACCAACCTTTCAAAATATTTGTTTTAAAGCTATAATTGGCTCTGTAACTATTAAGCTGCAAATAGCATATTCTACAGCAGTTAAGTGTGAGCCTTGATAGACAGTGGTTCATGTGTTTGCAGCCCTTGTGATTTTTATTGCTGATAGAGGAATGTCCCATTTACATTAGATAATTCCATTGGTTTTGGACTGAAAACCAGAGGTTTTCAGAGTAAAATAGGTTGTTAATATTACACCAGTTCCACTCTTTCATCTCCTTTTACCACTGGAGCTGGCAGAGATTGTGATTTTACACTCGTGCCGTCATGAGACCTTTCCCTTTCAATAGAAGTGACATTCAAGTTGTTCAAAATACACTGCCTTCATGCTATTGGTATCTCTGTAGGTAAATTCTGCAGTTTCCTGCAGAACAAGGCTGTAGCTTACCTTAGGCTTTTGCTGAACATTCTTTTAATACAGAAGCTTTACTGGACAAAAATCTTTGTTTCTGTTTAGCAGAGACTATTTCTGAAAGAATTTCCCTTTTTTTTTCCTGCTAAGTGACGTTTTAAGTAAGAGATAAGCATACAAAAATAAGTCAAACTACTTTCTAGTTTTTCTGCAATAGACTTTTAATGGCTTTTATCACTTTTGTACTGGAAAACAGATATTCATATTAGAGTAATCTGAAATTTAATTTCACAACCCTGTTCTGAGGGACAAATGTATAATTATTTCTATCTACCAGTGGTAGCTTGCAGCACATGTAGATTATAGTGGCTGACCCAAGGTCATGTAGAAATGCTGTAGCAGAAGTTTAATTATAGGCAAGACCTTCTTGTGCTACTGTAATACTTATTAGCTATCCTTTCTATGTTGTTAATAGTAATGGAAGGCATTTATACTTATGTAGAACACTGGCCTGATTATTTTTTTTTCTTCAAGTATGACAGAATAGGATCTTGTGCATCCTGTGAGGATTCCTTTTAGGCTTAGCATACTTGGGTTTAACCTTGGTAGTATAAAATTCAAAGAGGTTGCAAAATGAAATTCTGCTCTCTGTGCCTGGGCAATTAGCACTATGCGGTTCCAGGCATCTGTCACGTCAGTGTTCTGGGCTGAATTTGTTCTGCTTAATAGGAGAATGTTACTGACTGTCAATTGGACTTGAAAGCCCATTTTAGACACAAAGTGTCAGTCTGGTTACCTGTGGTCTACCCACCTAAAATTAAAGACTGAGATACAGTTAACAAAACCAATGCATATATTTCCAGTGCTTATGCTTTTGACATTTTATTTCTCCATGAAAATCAACAGTTAATATGCTGAAGATATAGAGAGATGTGGCAAGGATGTCACTAAAGAAAACAGAACTTCAATTAGAATTTTATGTAATTTTATTTATTTAAATAACAACAAAATCGATCATAGGCAAAATACTCCATGAAGCTTTACTAGCTTACTTTAAAAAAAAATAATCTGTGAAGTCTCTGTACATCACAGCATCTCTTTGTATTGCAATATCTTGCCACATACATGGAAATGAGATCTTCTGTTCCAGTATAGTGAGTGATGCAGTTCCACTCGCTGAAACAATGGATGAAAACATCTCTAGAAGTTCTTGGTGAGATGCAAGGCAGCATAAGGGTGGTGTTGTTTTGTTCTTGTATTTTTTTTTCCTCTGTTGTGCCACTGGCACAGCACTTCTGTTAATTCTATCACTATGCTAAAATGTCTCACTCCAGAGAATTTAATAATGGTAACAGAGAGAGGACCAAGCCCTATGTATAAGCCATATGTTATACACTAAATAAGGAGTGTTATAATTTAGTTGCCACAAGAAATCTGATGAACTTACTGAATCCAGAGAGAATGAGATAGTTTTTACATAGTAATGTAAAATACTGCCACCCAATAGGTGGCAGTATAATCTTTACAGTAAAATAGAGTTGTAGCCAGTACAGAGACATTTGGAATGAATTTCAGCTTCTGTCCGTGTCATGGTTTTATTACTTTTATCTTTTGTTATCAGTATTCCACATCATAACAACATGTAGTGCACTGGGAGTTAAAGAGTTAATGCTCCAGTTATATGGACTGCCAAAATTTCCAGGTGCCTAGTTCTCAGAAAAGGAACTGCATCTCCCAGAAGACTTCTCTGTCACATTTTCCATTTAGGGGAAAAGATAAAACTGGTGAGATTGCCCCTTTTCTTTTGCTGCTCGTCTCTGCACTGTGTGCTCCCCAGCCATCTCACCTTCAGCGTTAGAGCAAGGCCTTCGATTTTTTCAGTTTTGGACACTTCCTCTCTCATTTATTTGTTTTTTTTAGCTTCAATCCTGATTAACTTGTATTTCTGCTACCCATATTAGTGCTTCCCTGTAGGATTGGTGCAGGAGCATATTTTTGAAGAAAATCTCTAATTTTTCCTAGTTATTATGCTTTGGTCAGTATGTCTGGAATTGGATTTCTTTAGGATGCAATTAAACTAGAATGAGTATGAATCAGTGAGAATCATGAGAACTAATATCCACAGCTGTGAGGCTACTTTCAGCTGTGTGCGGAAGGTCTTGTCAACTTCTTCATCCTGGTCTGTAGCAAACACCTCCAGTGATGTTACCTACATTTACCTGAATCTTGAGACTCACATGCAAGCGCTCCACTAGTTCTTCATTCATCCCTAGGCAGAGCTCAATACATTCTCATTCTCCCACTGAAGACCAACTCCACCACCTTGCTCATCTGACTTTCCTAAAAGAACAGAGCAATCCACAACAGAATTCCAGTCGTGCAAGCTGTCTCATCATATCTCCATGACAGTATCCTTCTGCAAGAAGTCTCACTGCAGGCCAAAATGAAACAAAACAACAAACAGGAAATATTATATAGAATCCCCTCCCAAAAAACAGCCCCTTCAGTGGCTTTTCAGCCTCAGCAACACTACAGCTGGGCTAATAAACAAAGCCCTTTCCTAATGGTAGAGGCAGAAAACCCCAGGAACTCCATCACAGCTGCCAGCATCCTTCAGTAGACCTTAAGAGGCTTTGGAGCAGACCCTGTCCTGAACTCCTGATAATGCACAGCTCTGCCTGGGCAGCCAGAGCCCCATGGCAGCAGGACATCACTGTTTTATTAGCACAGCCAGGCCTCGTTAGGGCCCTGGGGCCCTGACAGTTAAGCATGTGGGCTCTAGATCTGAATTAGGGACTTAAATTACACATTAAATTAAAGTTTGAAGGGAGGCATCCCAATTCCCATTGGGACATGACTTACGGGAGCTGTACAAAATTCATCTAATTTTCCTTTCCTTTCATATTCCATTCCATGTTTAATGTATGCTACAAGAGAGATACTGCACTATGCTTCATTACTTTAATCACTGTCCTGTCCTATTGTAGTTCAACAATGTGTACAAGTGTACTGTTCATGTTAGAGGCACGGTCTGGAGAAGATGGCTGGGGAGTTGAACTGCATTTCTATAACAGCTGCTGAAGCATCCAGAAACTTTGGGTGTCACCTTAACCTTCAGATGGAGCACTTGCAGGCATTCTCATGGGGAATCAGTAAATAGCAGGTTTTGAGTTTGGAGTTCTGGGAACTCCATTTGTGGGTTTGATCAATTTACACTTTTGATAAGTAAATGCATTCCATGAATAATGATAGATTATTGCTAAGAAAAGATGAATGGAAGAATGGATGTTTTATTTTACTATGTATCCTGGGAAAAGTTTTTTGTTTTTTTTTTTTGTTTGTTTGTTTTGTTTTTTTCTCCCGATTATAACACTGCTTTTCTTAGTACAACCTATTTGCAGGACCAGACTTCTTTCTTTATTTTTGTATTTATGTATTATAAGAAAAGCCAAAGTAGACGATACTTTTTCAGTGTTCTGTATTTACTGAGTGCCTTCCAAAAAGTGCTTGTAAGGACTACTGTTTCAAACTAAAATAAAAAATTAAAAAAAAAAAAAAAAAAAAAGAGAACGAAATCTGTTCTGTCAGTTTGAATTCAGTTGATGTCAGGAATTCCAAGTGCTTCTCATCCATCTAGTTATCATTGCAATTTTTGAATCTGGAAGTCCCTGAAGAATCAGTCATATCCATGAAACAGTAGAGGGCCTCCTAAACTATCTGAATTTTTCCCCTTCAGAATGTAGCACAAAATAGAGATTTAAGAATGTGAACAATTCTCCAGCCATTCCTCTCTACCTTCACTCATAGTTTTGTAAACTGATTTGTGATGGATCATAATCACAGGCAATAGAAAGAGTGAAGGAACTGAAGGAGTATAATTACTAATATTATATACTGTGACAAAATTACTATCTTATAGTATGATGAGGAGAATCTTTGTGATGATGTCATCTTAGCCTGAAAAATCCCTTTAGTGCATCATTAGCACTGTTATTCTGGTGTTCTGTAGCCAGTTCTATTAGGGCATGCAGGAACTATATGTAATTGAAAATCAATTAACATACTATTAATGTCCTTTTAATCTTAACTGTTTGACACTGTATTTATCCAGGTACTTCAAACAACCTAAAACAAAAGTAAACTTCAAACTAGGAAATGAACGCCATGAATGATGTCTTCCAAGACATAAACATTATTTTTCCCCACCTTTCCAACAACAGCTTCAGCACAGCCTAAACCTACTTACCTGTCATGGCTCAAGATAAACATGCATTTCATAAATAAAGAGTTTGAACAAAGCACAGAAAAATGTTTGTTCTGATCTCCATGTTGGACGCATGTGCTAAGCACTATTTGCACCACAGCTGCTTCCCTCAGGTCCTGGGTGCCTTTCTCCAGGCAGTCCCTCTGCCTGGCTGACATGCCTGGCAAAGGATTCCCTGAAGGGAACCTTTTCCTCACAGCTGATGCTGAGCGCCACATGTTCTCTGTCCATCATTGCATCACCTCCACTTTCTACCACAGCCCCATTTTATACCACTGTTACAGTGAGAAAGAATGTAGGCAAGGATGGAATGAAATGCATTTAGCAAACCCAAACTGCAAGGCATAGGCATTACGTGAGCATTTCTAACCATGGTGTGTAAATGAGTTATAAAATTCAAGCAGGTCTACAAAACAACAACATGCTGAATTGACAAATAAATTTTATCCTTCCTACGTCAGGTATCAGCTTTTTTCACCCTTTTCCCTCAGTAATGGTATCTTGGAGATCAGAAGGGATTTTTGCTGTAGGGGCAGAGACGGGAGGTGTCACTGGGAAAAATTCCTTAAAAATATATATGTTTCTAATTTTAATAATGTTTGTGAGCATCTACTACTCAGAAAGGAACACCTGATGTGCACGTAACTGTTAAAAGAAACATTGAAACTGAAGAACTGAGATCCCTCAAGCACTCCAGCAGGTGCCCGTTTGTGAGGTGAGATCACCTGTGAGGCGGCTCTGCCCTGAGGGGACGGGCGGCAACGCCGCGAGAGGGGCGATGACCTACAGGTGACCCCGGCTCGGCCGGCCTTGAAAAAGAAAGGGCGGGAACGCTCAGTTGAGAAGAGAAAGCGGCGGGAAACGACAGAGGCGGGAAGCGACAGCCGTGTTCTGGGCTCCTATTGGCTGGCGGGCAGGCTGGACACCTATATAAGGTGCGGGGGCGGATAAGTGAAACGCGCGATCTCCTCAGTCTGTGAGAAGAAAGGGGGTGCTGTGAAGGGACGACGACGACGACGACGACGACGACGACGACGACGACGACGACGACGACGACGACGACGACGACGACGACGACGACAGTGGTCTCTAGAGCTGAGGTGTGGCGGGGTCGGGGTGCTGCGAATTAGGGCTGAGGCATGAGGGGGACGGAGCTGGGCCGAGGTGCAACAAAGCCGGCCGCGCGGGCTCCGACGGAGGGGGGGGCGGCCGACCGGCCTCGCGGGCTCCGTGAAGCGAATCCTGTGAGGGGTGTGTTCCAACGGTAGGGACGGCAGCACGTACTAAGCGTTTCTAACCGCCACGTGGAAGAAGATACTATGACTCCTACAAGCAGCTATAATAAAGCAGAAGGTTTTGATATTGTGGTGTTCATCCATACGGACTTTTTTTTTTTTTTTTTTTTTTTTAAGTTACAAATTGGGTACTGGGTATGGGGTATGTCATGAAAAATATAGTGAGGTTTAAAAGGGAACGCACTGTAGTTCTGTTCTGCTGTTTAAGAAGGTACGGTGATGAAGAAGCTGTATGAGTTAAACTTCAGATGCTGCGACAAAAAAATTGGATGTATATCAGTTTCATTATTTGTAATTTATTACTTATTCTTTATTAATTTCACTATTTTTTTATTTAAATCAAACAATGGCAATAGATTATGTGAGTTGCAGTCTCACTTGAACCATCTTCTTGCTATGTTACCAAGAAGTGCAGCATAAGAAAATAAGATAAATTTATGTCACACACAAACTCAGATGAACAAGAGAAGGAAATTATACCTGAACAAAAGAACCTCCTTGTCAAAAGGGGCGCATGCAAATTTCAGGAGAGAAAAGAAGGAATGGTGGTTGCCTTCCTATAGAACAATTACTGTAATGAGAACTAATGACATAGAAATAAAGGCAGTGGCTGGTGGTCCCCTGTGTATGAGGAAGTGTACTCTTTGGCCACTGCTTTATCTGCTGCTAGGTAAATTCAACCACTCTGCCTAACTCTGATCCCTGCAACACCGTATATGCATTGCTGGCAGCTTCTATAAGAGTGAAGTGTTGGGGTACCATCCTGTAGGCAGGGATGTGCATCCCAAGCTTCAAAGCCTTCAGTCACTGAGCAGCCCACCCGCCCTGTAATCAGGTGTGGGGAGGCTGCGGCGTAGCAGCCGGCTGCTTTAGCCATCCAGCTGGTGGGAATGACTCCTCCCTGGCGATGCTGTGTTTGCGTTTTCCTTCACGTAGGGGGGCTTGCCACTCCGCAGGCGTAATGGTGTCCGTGCTGGTGTTTCAGGAGCTGCTGCAGAAGAAGGAAGGAGCGGCGTGGGGACCTGGGAGGCAGGAGCGAGCAAGAAGAGGAAGCCGAAGCGTGCAGACGCGGGGGGGAAGGAGAGAGGCATCTGGGCAAAGCACCTGTCCTGTTAGCATTGGCACAGTCACATTTGAGTTGAGCGTTGCCGGCGCCTTTGGTGACCAGGCCGGCTTTGTGCTGGGCGACCTCCCTGTAAGCAGGGCTCGGGTCTTTGCTGTAGCTGGCCTTTTGCCTTGCTGCTCCTTTGGCTGCCTGGGGAGCGTGGCCCCCTGTAACGGAGGGTGAGAGCCACCTCTCCGCACCTGAGTGGGAAACGGAGCTCGCTGGACCCCGAGGCCACCCTGTAAGCAGGGTAGTGCCGTTTCCCTGCCCCTCCTCCCCCTCCGGTCCCTCGGCATCGTTGCCTGGTGGTGGCCTGTCAGTGCGACGGCCCCGTACTCGGGGTGTGCGTCACAGCCTTTGGCCTTTGGCTTTACCTGAGAAGCCCCTTGGCACGTTGAGGTCTGTGGCCTCCGTGCAGGCTAGGGACAGGTCACAGGCTCTTGTCTGTTGCTCGTGGTTGCGGGTTTATTCCCAGGGTTTGGCTGCGCTGCGTTGTCCTTCCCTTCTGGGAAGTCGCGCCAGTGTGCATGCGTTCCCCTTCCTTTCCTTGTTTGTGTTTGTGGAGCTACTGAGCGACTGAGCTTTCCCTTTAGGCCTCCACAAAGATGGCTGCAGCTTAGCTTCGACTTCCCGGGGAGGAATGGAGGACTTTGGTGCATGTCGCAAAAGGGGTGTTCCCTCTTAGTCCCGCGAGCGCAGCGAGTGTCCTGTCTCCTTCCTTTTTACGTAGTGCAGATCAGAGCCACGCTGTAGTTCAGTGGCCGAGGCCGCCCTGCTGCCAGGGCTTGGGCCTGTCCTTGTGTGGCCGCCTGTTCTGCTGGCGGCGTGACAGCCCCGTACTCGGGGTGTGTGTCACAAGCTTCGGAGCCCTCTGTCCCTGAGCAGCCCGCCCGCCCTGTAATGAGGTGTGGGGAGGCTGCGGCATTGCAGCCGGCTGCTTTAGCCATCCAGCTGGTGGGAATGACCCCTCCCTGGCCCGTCAGAGGGTGCAGGTTGAGGTGCCGCTTTACTTGTGTGTGGGGTGACCTCCCCGCTCGGTGGGTCGAGGTTGCTCTCTGGGCTCCCGAAAATAAAATGTTGGTGATGTTCTGCTGCTGCCGGGCGGGCCAGCCTGTAGCTCAGGCGTTGGCGGGAGCCTTGCACTCCGCGGGGCTTCTTGGAGAGGGTGAGGTGTGGGGGTGCCGTCCTGCAGGCAGGGCTGAGCGTGCCCCCCGTGTGTGCTTGGTGAGCTGAGTTCTGGGAGACCCCCCCCCATACTCGGGCGGGAATGCGGCCCCGGCCTTTCAGAGGCACAGGGCCGCGAGATGCGGGGTTGGGCTTGCGCCCTCCCTGGAATCAGGGCTGGGATCCCGTCCGCGGCATTTGGCCGTGCTGCCCCGCTGCCTGGCTGCCGAGAGTTGTTCGTGCCGCTGAGGGGAGAACGAGCTCTGTGGCTCCAGGGGTGTCGTCCGCCCCCCTGTAATCAGGGTCTGGGTGGTGAGCGTTTGTGCTCTGCTGGCAGCCTGCGTGGGGTGACCGCCCCGTTAGCGGGGTGTGGGTCAAGGTGCCCCGGACTGGGGAGAAGGAGCCTCCCTCGGGCGTATGGGTGGGGGCTGCCCTGTAAGCCAGGGAGCAACTGAGCCCCCAGCCCCAGGCCCTTTGCTATGGTGGCAGTGGCTGGAGGTCCCCTGTAAGCAGGGAAGCCGACTCTTTGGCTGCTGCTTTGTTGTGTGCCCAGCCCCATTTGCCCAGTCTGCCCGCCTCTGTGATCCCCCGCAGCACCGGCTGGAAGTCCGCCGCGCATCACTGAGGTGAGAAAAGCTGCTCCAAGTACTTTTTGCTGGGATGAGCTTGGGGGCCGGCTGGGGGGGCGGGCAGGGGAGAGGGTTGCAAGGCCTTCCTTGGCTGGGTGGTCGCGTGCCGGGTTATTTGGCGATGCTGCGTTTGCCTTTTCCTTCAGCTGGGGGCTTGCCACTCCGCAGGTCTAACGGTGTCCCCGCTGATGTTTCAGGAGCGTCTGCAGAAGAAGGAAGGAGCGGCGTGGGGACCTGGGAGGCAGGAGCGAGCTAGAGGGCTGGGCTGTGGAGTGTTTGTCTTTTGGTTTAACTTTCATCTTTTGGAGCCACAGTTCTGTCATCTGTGTAAGACTTGATAGCGTTCCTTTGGCTGTGTAGTTTCCTCAGAATAAATTCCTTTTTCGTGTTGGTTCTCTTATGATTTGTATTTTTAATCTTCTCTTTGTATTGATTTTTCATATTAAATTTTTTTTTTTTTTTGAAGCTTTAAACATCCTGTTTCTTCTTGGCTTATTTAGCTGCTAGCCTCCATCACAGAATTGTAGAATGTCCAGTGTGGGAATGGACCTCAAATATTATTCATGTCCAACTCCCCTTCCACAGGTAGGTACACCGACCTCCCCTTTTAATACTAAACTAGGCTTCCCTGGTCCTCCTCCATCCTGGTCTTGATACCGCCAGGGCATTCACAGCTTTTCTGGGCAGCCTGTTCCAGTGCCTTACCACTCTGATGCTAAAGGACTTCTCCATGGTATCAAGCCTATATCTTCCCTCCTTCAACTTAAAACCATTTTCTCTTGCCCTGTTGTTATCTGCCTTTTCAGTGAGTTGACTCCCGTCCTGTTTATAGGCCCCCTGTATGTACTGAAGGGTTGCAAAAAAAAGTTTAGCTCCCTCAGCCTGTCTTTGCAGGGGAGTTCTCAGCCCTCTGATCACCTCTGTGGCCCTCATCTGGACCCTCTCAGACAACTTTCTGTCTTTTCCTCCTCCTTTCAGGAAAATCATAAAAGCTGAATTGAGGACACTGGAGTCTTTGTTTAGAGCTTAGGGCTGGCTGATTTGGTACAGCTCTTCCCTTCACTTAATCTTGCCCTTCTCCTTTGTCAAGCAGCCTCAGGTATAAATTTTCACCCTAGTAAGATGACCCTCTTCCACGTTCGCTTGTGCTCAAGTATTCTCCTGTTGCTTTTTTTTTTTTTTTTTTTTTTTTTTTTCCAAAGGTGTCAGCTGAAGATAATATTTCTTTGGTTTTATGGGATGAATGTGGTGTGCTCAGGAGTTGTATGTGCCTGGTTCCCCATGAACTGTGTGCGGTTCTTTCTGCTGGTGCTTTATCCCTTCTCTTCTTTGGAACCTGTTGTTATTTCATGTTCTGTGGTAACTTGGCCTTGATCACTGGGGCTGGTGATTTTGCTTGTCTAATGCTGTGACTTATTTGGCAGTTATTTTAGCCCTATGCGGTGTTTGGCTCACTCCTCTGCTTCCCAGGGGGAAGGAGGAGGCTGGTGCAGGGGGGAAGTAAGTCATACAGTCAATGAATATACAGATGGTACAGTATATCCAGGAGTTTGTCTGATGTAATTATAATACTGGAGTAAGGATAAGAAAACACTCGCCCTATCCTGGGTTCATGTAAAACTCCAGTGGAGTAGCTCTCCAGAAGAGATCCTTCCCTACTGGCAGTCAGTTCTTAAATGGGTCTAGGAGGATTGGAGCTGGCCCCACCCCTTCCTGCAGCACAGGAGAATTGCCTTCACCTGCGCTCCCC
Organism: Centrocercus urophasianus; assembly: GCF_019232065.1. NCBI lineage: Eukaryota > Metazoa > Chordata > Aves > Galliformes > Phasianidae > Centrocercus > Centrocercus urophasianus. Next base: position 23,385,268 of record NW_024884722.1, read on the forward strand.
TCAGGTGATTAATCAGAGCTTCAGGCCGTGGTTCAGCAGCCCCATACACAAGTATAACTAACTGCTGTCTAAGAAAGAGAGTGGGGTAAGAAGAGTATTAAAGCAATGAATCCAGCAAATGGGAAAGCTAGAAGGTTAAGTCATCAGAAAGGGAGTAGCAGAATTTGTGGTGTGTTTTGATAAGCATCTTAACACTAAGAGTGCTACCTGAAGTGAAGTCCTGAGGGTTCTGTGATTGCTGTTTTAAATCCATTAAAGCTTAAATGTATGTAAGTACTCTGTGTACAAGTTTCGATAGTATTTCTGTGGTAATGAACAAAGGGATAAAAATTATTGTGCCAATATATATTTTTTTGAACGAGTATCTACAGCGTCCCACCTCAAATGTGTGGATCAGCTGGTACCTTGCACAGGGGTCTGTCTTTTATCTCTATCCTTTTTTAGTTCATTTTTTCAAAGAGAGTTGTGAAATCTTTCAGAACTTGTCACAAAATATTTTTTTTTAATTAGAAAGAAGAGAATCTCTCTTACCGGCAGGTATACAGAGCACACTGAAAAGATCAGATTTTTGGACTTTCTGCATAATTTATAATCTAGGTAGAACAAAGATCAAACTTTTTTTAATACAAACTAGAAAACAAGAACACTGAACTAAGATAGTGTATAAATTTCTGATGGTCTCAATGACTCCTTGATAAACTAATTGCCTTAATTTGGTGGCTTTTGTAGAAAAAGAGTTTGTAAGTGATAGGTCTTGCAAAGTTGGAGATGATCCTACAGAGAGAATTCTATATTTTCTAGTAAACCAGATAGATAGAAATTGTGTGTGAGAGAGATGTCTGTATACTACATACAGTCCAGATACGTACTTAGCCACATGATGCTAGACCTATCAGAGCCCAGCTTGCAAGGGGAAATCACCACATAAACTGAAAAGAAAAAAACAAAGGGGGGCGGGGGGGGGGGGGGGGGAAATA